>NC_049982.1:28499125-28632157 GCF_000003815.2 Branchiostoma floridae
TCATTCACATATCAAATAAATCTTGATACTGATTATCAATACATTTCATAATAGGCAGTCTTGTACATTTTTCGTACCGCAGGAGATACAATATGCGCAGTGGGGGACAACATTTAACAGACAAATGAAATCTCAAGGGTTATAACTTTGTTGTCATCTATCTACAATTTTTCTGAATATTTTAAAAAATGGCAATTTTGGGTGTTTGCAATAATTTCTACAAGCATGCACCACTTTGGAAATGCCTGGCTTAATTTGGCCCAGTGAGATACCTCTGTCAGACCAATTTTTTTCAATGCCTCAGGGGCGGATCCCCCCAAACTAATGCTTTCAATTTGTAAAGATCTTCTAAAACTATATGCATATGTATTCCTAGTAAATTAGTGTCATAAGAAGCTGCAGAATTGTTTGATACATTTCACCAAACTCTTCCGTCTAGTTTACCTCAAACTAATTTGGTTGGAACTGCTCTGTGGGCACTTCGTCATAAATATGTTTTTCCGTTGTCCCCACAGGAGAATACGGCCCTTCTAGTACGTGGTAAACTGGCCCCTCCGAGTCCTTGAATGACGTTCCCGATATTGCGTTCTCCAAACGATCATAGGTCTCGTCTGGCTCCTCCTGGTAATTAGACGGAACTGTGCTGTACAGGGCACCGTATTCGCCATCCCCTGCCACGACTGGCTTATTCTTCTTCCCTTCGGGACTGAAATTCAGACTATCATATGAACCATCGTCTGCAGACTGCATCTTGTTAAACTTTGCTATCATTCCCGTTATTTCTCTTGGAGGCTCTTCGTACGGGGATTCTACAACCGGTTTCCTGGCTTTGGGAGCGTGTCGGGGTACAGGAGGTGGTGGGGCAGGCGCCTTTTTGGCTGGCTTGCCTGGTGGCTTTGTGAGCGCTTCCGTATCCTCGTAAACCCCTTCATCATCCTCAAACCCTGGCGGCCTGTCGGAGTGCATCTCCGTTGGCTCTGTATAGTCCTCGCTGTCTTCCCCAATGGCCGGCGGTGCGTCGTAAATGTGATCCACTCTCTTCTTTGCTCTGGGCACGACCGGTGGCGGTTTCGACTTGCTGGGTACGGCAGGCACGTGGTAGTCCTCCGTGTTGGGGTCAAAGGTGGCAGAAGCGAGCTCCTTCTCTTTCACGGATCGTCCCTGCTGCTTCCAGGCCTGCATCCGCATCTCTGCCTCCGAGTACTCAGGTTCAACAGCTGATATTGTGCATTAAAAGTGAAACAGTTTCATTTGTAAGGACGTCATTCTCATTATCTTAGCAATAATACATGTACAACTGTAATATCTTTTACACAATACAAAAACTACTCAAGCAACTGGAATTTGTAAATAGTCGAAGCTGCTCTAAAATGTGCAAATACTGTTATATTCCATATATTGCTAAAAAGAGATACCTGAAATCTGAATGTCGCTATAAAATACAAGTATTATAATAATAAGTCAATTTCAAAGTCAAAGAAAATGCAAACTAAAGAACAAAAAAAAAGAATCTATTGCTAAATATTGTGACTAAACTGTGTGAAACTTTACTTAAATGTGTTTGTTCAACATTACTGACCACCGTTTTTCTGCCAAAACGCATTTTTTGCAAATGCTCACGTCAGTTTTGGGGTTCCAGGAAGAACCAAAAACCTCAACTCAAGGCACCCCCTCCCCCCCCCCCCCACTTTGCAATATGTAAATGTAGATATAATAGAATCAACATGTCATATCAGTTCAAAAACATGACACTGTCCTGAAGCATAGAGACAATAGGAAGAAGTTACATAACCATACATACCTGGTTTAACATCACCAACTTCTGCATAGTAGTCTCCCAGTGGTTCATACAGGTCTGACTCTGGAACTTCAGCCTTCTGCGACAGCCTTGGTTTCACTGCTACAACTGACCAGAAATTTCAGTCAGCAAAATTCAATTTACGCTATATTAACAATGGTAAAGAGACTCTTTTTGCACAACTGTTGTTTTATTTCCATCAACGACATTTTCAGTGTCACCTTCCTTAGGTGATTGGTCCACATGATGGTTTGGGACAGCATCTTTGGCATTTTTCCACTAGACGGCGATCGCGCTGCGCTCTCACTGCGACCTAAATAGAATATGTCTAACCTTTGCTTTCACACTGGGTATATCATACAAAACGTAAAAGTGTGACTTAGAAGAAAGCAAAATGCAGAAAGTGTAAAAAGATTCCTTTCTTGAGAATTTGTTGAGGGATTATGTCAAATTTTAGGTCACAGAGAGAGTGTGGCAAGAGCGCCGACCTAGTGGAAAGGGCATATGAGCAGCGACACCTATCACTGCAGTACAAGGTAAACCAGTCATATATTACCCTAAGAAAGGTGACAGATGGTCACCGAAACGTTGGTGGAAATATTCACACAACGGTTGTGTAAAAAGAGTCTCTTTATTCAGTGACATACAATGTTACACAGAGCCTATTATATGTTATATTTCTAAAAGCTTCTTGTGTTTGTTGAACTTGAAGGTAGAGCACAATACGGCCGTGTATTCTGTATCACCATGGACCATCAAACCTGCATAAGGTTACAGAACCGAACAAGTGTGATGCTGAATTACATCATATACAAGTCTTTTATGTGGGGTTCAATGACTGCTAAACTGACTACCGGTATGCTAAATGGCTTTAATCCTTTTGGCATAACGGTTTAGCGTCAGGGTTTGTGATCTAGCAGCACTGTGTGAGTCAGGATATTGTTTCTCTCTGTTTCTACTCTCTTCTTACACGTCATACCAAAACACACAATGCGAAATGCTCCAGTTAAGATTAGGTTGAGAAAATTTCTTCAAACAAACAATTATAGCAACAGCAATTCGAAAGGCCGTGTCAGGTATTCAAATACAACATGTATTTGACAGCCGTGCATTTGTGCATGCAAACTGTGTTTGGGTGATTCTGTGGATGAAGCCATTGAGCCTGGCATGAGAAAAAGAGGAATAGTAATTATAGATAATGATAGAAAGAGGTGGGTGCATACCTGGTTTATTGACTTGTTGATACGAGCTTCCATCACTTGTTGGTCTTGGTGCTGTACATGTGTGGAGATTTAGTGGATCAGGGTGACAATTTGCAGTGATATGAGTGATGATGATGTGGGCACAGCAAACAGAAGTCAGGAATTAAATGTGAAAATCAACATGGCAAGGAAGAATCACAGAGTGATACACAGTCAAACCAGGTCTAAGACCATGAAAATGTATCCTCAATGTACAAAATCTTATGTGACTTATGCTACAGTCACATTTGCACAGGTGCCCCTGGCCGAGCTCTGCTCCATTTTAACCTTCTATCATATCAAACTGGACAGGACTATATTCTAATGGCCAGGATTGACTGTAGAACTACTAGTACTAGAAGAAACTGCCAGGCAATGTGATGGTCATGTCTAACACAGAAACAACTTTCGTAACATACCTGGAGGTCTGGCCGGCCTTAGTGGCATCTCCGGTGGCCCGGTTGACTGGGGCCTGGTGTAGTTTCTTGGAGGCAACGTTGGGTCCCTTTTGATGAGAGTTTCACCCGAATCTTTCCTTCTCTGACTGGGAGCCTATATCATTGCGGCACAGAGAAAATTACTCATGTTCTTATCTCATCTGTTTTGGGAGTATTCATTACAATACTAGACGTTCTTCCAACACAACGGTATACATACAGGGATGAACGTTTCTACGAGGCATAAAGGAGGCCATATACATCAGGGCACTCCAGCCATCACTGAACAGAGATGGAGGCATCATAAACTTTCTGACATGTTTGACCAATTGTTGACGTCGCGTATCCATGAAATCACATGTTAATACAATCATGTGTCTGTAACTCTCGCGAGTTTACGTTCTTAAGTGATTGGTCATCAGTATTGATCCTGAAGAAGTCAACAGTGGCCCTTGAAAATTTGATCCATGTATACCTTTGTGTTGAAAGAAAGTTTAGCATTAGGCCACACCAATTTAATCTCTTGGTTCACGGATTCGCTCGCTCCTATTTTTTGGGGAAAAAAATAAAAATAAAAATTACCACTCAAATTTTCACCATTAATGAAACCATTCATCAACTTTCTGGTGTAGCAAATTGGCCTTTATATTATAAGCTCCTTAAAGTGTGGGTACAGGTGCTGTTACTGTACAATAATAGTGTTTTTGTACTTTTTTCAAGCTGAAAACATTTTTTCCTTGTGTTTTGGATTAGCCTTTACCTTTACCCCAACCATTTTACAATTTTTATTTTTATTTCGCCCTCTCGCTCCATAATTTTTATGAAAAAATCCGTGAACCAAGAAATTAAATTGGTGTGGCCTTACACTACCTTTTTATCTTCATTTGTATTAGCTATAAATAATCTCTAGGTTTTTTTAAGGTCTTGAGATTCTTACGTCCATTGTGATTGACGCCCTCCCCTTGACGAAGGCATCCACGTTGTTGAAGATACTGTTTCCCTCTGTGGTGGCAAACTCAAACTTGCCCTCCCCACTCGCACACTTCCTGCCTGCTTCCAGGGAGAACTGGGTCTTGTCTCTGCCGTACCTTCAAAGGGACAAAGGAAAAAACAGTGAAATCATTTGTGAAGATATGAAAGCAGAAGTTTTGCTGCAGTGCCATAGAAAGCCACTAGGGGGACATTATCGACCACAATATGAGAGCCAGCAGAAAAAATGCATTGGACAGAACAAGTAAAAAGTTCCCAATAACTGATATTCACAGTTATTGGGAGATATTTTATTCGGTGTGCTGGTTTAGGGAAGGATGATGTATCAATAGGCTCAATCAATTATGATGACTGTGTATTGTGTACATGCGTATTAAACAATACACACCATAATTCAAAGAGAAAGTGATGTCAAACCAGTTTAGCTCACTGAAGAGTTAAACAAGTTGTCACGAAGAAGAAAGATGCTACGTACAGTATTTACAGGTTCCTTGTGCTGGGGAAATTCCCCTCACTAGGCTCTTTTTGAAAAGGACATTGAACAGTGGACATTTGGCTTAACATCCAACATCCTAAGGACTGCAACCCTTTCTGGTAGCATGCTCTATGTCATGAGGTGAAGGACAACAGCAGGAATCAAACTAACAGCTTCTAGTTCCAGAGGCAGCCAATACTGGCCATGGACTGAGCATGCTATGCACTAATAATGATCTGACTCACCTGCGCAGATATTTGTAAGGCCAGGTGTAGAGTTCCTCGTTAGTACGTCGGTCCTGCAGTGACAGATGGGTGGGGTTCACCTGTAACAGGTACGGCCCGTCCAGGTCACATCGCTGTGCTGCCTCTGTCAGTCGCACTACCACCTGGTACGACAGACCTTCAAAAAGAAAGATAAATTTGAATATCAACATGTCTAACAAATCAATATGTCAAAAGTTGAGTGCAGTTCAAAATCCTTTGAAATTTGCTCATTTTTTATCAATATTCAAACCTTTGGTCCAATCACAAGAAAACTGAGTGACGATGAATTTAATTGTATTTAAGGCCTTAAGAGTAGTGGGCTGTTATCCACTGTGTCTAGGACACTGGAAGGTGGAGCCCATCCCTCTCCTTCCACTGCCTTTTACCTCATCAACCAAAGTCAGGTACCCATTTTTACACCTGGGTGGAGTGAGGAAATTCGCTTAAATGATGTCTAGCCTGGAACGGCATGAATTGAATACTTGACCCAAGCCACTCAGGCATTCAATGTCACAGTGATTTTGACCCAAGTTTAAAGCCCTCTTTGCAGTGCTTTCATTGTGAAATTTTGATAAGCCTGAATGAAACTTCCAATATTTGAGAAATGATCATTAAATAATTTCTACAATGTATTTTGTTCTGAATCAAATAAGAATCATCCATAACATCACTTATCATTTGCCTAGTACAGTAATTGCTACTGGTACAACATGTTATGTTCACAGTGAATCTTAAGGCCGCTGACTGTAAAACCACTCACCTCACCTGACTGTAAAACCATGTAACCATACCCTATATTAAAATGCCCCCCTCCAATCAAGTATCAGTTTTTGCTTACTCTCTTGAGCGGCATAGATGACGTTGTCTGCCATGCCACTGTACTCCTGAGCTGTGGCTCCCTCAGGGGGTTCTGTGGCTCTGTAGGGTGGAGGCTGTGACGAGGGGATCTGTGGGGGGCTGTATGGGGGCGGTGCCGCCGCGCTACTGTCAGCAACATTGGGAGAATTCCCTCCAAAAACCGCCTTACACAGCTTCAAGTACCAATTGTTGAGGAGCTTTTCCGTCTCAGCAGCGAAGGAGAGAGTCTTGTCAGGAAAAACGATATCGATGACGTTGGGTTGGGATTTGTGCTCGGCGCTCGGCGTGATGGCCACGCAGTCCTTGAGGGGGATGATCTTAGCCCCTTTTGGACCCTTCTTGGCTTGTTCCTGGCTTTCGAACTGTAGGAGTCGGACCACGCCACTACCGCTGGTGGGGTACAGCAGGAAGTAACGCCTGCTCCAGATTTTCTGTAAAAACATAGCAAATAGGAAATAAATGACTGTGAAATATTCAATCTTTGACAAAACTATATATATATATATGTCCATTTCACACATCCACGCTCTTGGGCCATTCTTGGGATCTTGACTTTTGGTCCTGTGCAAAAGCTCACTTCCTGCAAATGCCAGCCTGCCTAAGACCTTTCCAAGACATCTCAACCTTCCCATCCTGACAGTCTCTGGTTACAACTCGGACCAGGAACAAACTTGGACCCAGGCCAGTACTAGTGGCAACCAAAACTTGAACACAAGACAAACAAGCAGACCAACAACATTATCTCCGTGTTCACATGTTTTGGGCCTGCTTATACCATCTTGCCCAAAAGGTGAAAAGGCAGTTGATAAATAAAGGCAGTTCCAAATTTTGTATAAGGAACAGTCATGACACTGAAAAAAGATTTCTTTTGGTTCATTCTTCCTTCCTTTTTTTATATTATCAGTTCATTGATCAGTTCAGGTGGACATTTTTCTCTACTTCCTGGCCATTTGTTTAGAAAGGACACTTGATCCTTAAGGGCACTTCCTCTTCCTTCTGACATCTTATCTTGTCACAAGACCTCTTCCACAACGACTAGTCGGACTACTGCAATTACTTCCTGCTTTGTGATGCAATAACACAAATGGATGTTTGCTAAAGACTTACATTAATAAATATGGGAAGTTAAATAACTGAGGGTCTGCAAGGCATTAAAGGTTAAACAGTAAATTTATTGTAGCCTGGTCTGCAATACCAGTTAGTAAAGTAAAGAGGTAAAGTTAGGACACTTACAATAATAAATTGAGGAGCATTCCCATTAGCACGATAATGCTAGATTTGCACATCTTGTAAAACTAGGACACTAACAATGCCACAACCAGACAATCACATTCTACCGTAACTTTTGGACAATCTAGCATTTGTCCAAGAAAATTTGGCTGCATTCTGAATAACCAATTTACACATGTACATGTATCATAGTATGTAGAATTACAGCGTTCTCATTCTGTTGCGCTCAACAAATAATCTACCAAACAATTTGAGGTTTGAAGGTGGACTGACTTCTTCAAATTCGACGATAACCGCCATCGTTTAAGATTATCTGTGGAGCGTAATCGGTCACAAAGTCGTTATACCTTGCAGCGAAAGGTATGCAGACCTCCTACATGACTGATGTACAACGTAGAATAGCGAGTTGACACGGTATGTGGCTTTTGGTTTGCTTTGCATACCGCGTAAACACACCAAGTTTATACTGAAGAGCACAAACTGCATACCTAGGCCACACCAGTTCAATTTCTTGGTTCACTGATTTTTTCATAAAAAATATGGAGCGAGAAGGCGAAATAAAAATAAAAATTGAAAAATGGTTGGGGTAAAGGTAACGGCTAATCCAAAACATAAAGAAAAAAGTTTTCAGCTTGAAAAAAGTACAAAAACACTATTATTGTACAGTAACAGCACCTGTACCCACACTTCATGATGGTCAAATTTGGCCGAAAAGTTTCCATTCAAACACAGAGTATCGTGTTACCGGGGCTCCCGCGCGGTCCCCGCGGAGGGCTGACGGTGACTGAAACATCTTCTAAAATACAATGTATCGTGATAGTTTGAAAAACAACCTCTCGCACGTGCCTCGTCGATATTAAATGAAAACTGGCAGTGTGACACGTCAAATCTTACCGTGTACGTGTGCTACACAGTTTTGTCTCAATGTCTTCTGAAATGTGCATAGTTGGTTGATTTAGAAAGGGTGTTCGGTGTGCCAAAAAAGCAAATACTTAGATTGGTCCTAAATTTGACTGAAAATCCAAATCTTTTATTTCATATAGGTAATGATATTAAGATCAAACTTTCTGTCTTAGGGATTTTTCAACTTCTACTTAAAACTATTTTTATAGCCAATATAAGGTCGAAAAATCGTCATTTTTTCAACTTTTCACACTCAAAGACTCGTAATTCAAAATTGCCTCCATGTTCCAAAAATCCCTAAGACACAAAGCTGGAGATATTAGTTGTCGACAATATAAGTCCTGAAAGAGTTGATTTGCACGCGTTTTGCAAGCGATTTAAATACCATGTTTGGTCCTATGTTGAGTCGCACTGATAGTGACATAGAGTAATTGATACCGCCGTAAACAAGTGTTGTAACATTCAAGGTCACCAATAATGACGCCAGCAGCTTTGTTACATGTCACATGTTCCAAACTAAGCGGCAGCAAAACCAAGCTTGCCAAATAATGGTTTATATTGTGAAAATGTTTGTTTTTCTTCTGACGCAAGGCACCCGGGAAAATGAGGGCGTTTTCTGCGTGTTTACTGTAACAACCTGCGGGTGACCTCGGATGACCCCAAATAGAACGCCCGTTCTGTTCGATCACGCCAGCGTTCTGTTCGATGGAAGATGATTCGTGTTCTAAATCCCCACATAGAAGTCTGGAAATTTTGGGGCCAAATTTTACCATCGTGCTTTAAGGAGCTTATAATATTAAGGCCAATTTGCTACACCAGAAAGTTAGTGAATGGTTTCATTAATGGTGAAAATTTGCTGAGTGGTAATTTTTATTTTTATTTTATTTTCCAAAAAAATAGGAGCGAGCGAATCCGTGAACCAAGAAATTAAATTGGTGTGGCCCTAGACAGATTTATAACATATTTGATCCACTCAAACTGAGATGGACCCCCACTCTTCCGATAAGTGTGGTAGGTTCTTTAAGGTGTGCTCGAGGTATAGCTCTCCTCAAACACATGTAGGACCTTCATTCAACAATCCTATCCGAGGAAAATTTCCAAGCGAAAGCTAGGTTCCCATTTACACTTGAGTGAAGAAAGGAAATAATTGTTAAGTGCCTTTCTCAAGGATACAACATTGGGACCCATCAGGGACTTGAAGTTGAACTTGCAACTTAGTTCCTCCAGGTTTTCAATCAACAACCATACATTATAACGACACACCCACGGTTCCAACTAAGGCATTAAGGCATGTTAAGTGGTCACGACACACTGTTTGTTAACTTAAGCTCCACAAAACTGCTGTTTCCTCAATTCCAAATCTTTTATCAGACTGTGACCCTAAACAAAGCAAAAACTGGGAAGAAAAATAAGGTACATTAAACAAATAAATCTTGCATGATATCTTATCAAATGCAAATTGGGGAATAGAGCTACATTGTCAGTCCTGTATATATAGTTATTTACAGAAAAGACATTGACATAATGACCAAGATTTGCATATGTCTATGGTACACAGTTGCCTTAGTTATAATTGGAGGCTGCTTTGCAATTGACTAAGCTGTAAGCATAAAACCCAAGGCAACAACAAATTTGTCAATTATACATTAGCTAGACATACAGCTAATATGTACATTGCTTACAATCATGCATACATCTAGAACCTGCAAATACAATAGTTACATGTAGGACATGGTAGATTTATTTTAAGTCGTTCTACAAAGGCGAGTTTCCCATTATATAGCAGGGCTCGAAATTTGTTTTGGGGATTAGGTGCACTGGTGCACCCTGCTTAAAAAATTGGGTGCACCAAAAAATTTTTGGTTGCACCACTTAAATCTAAGTAATAACCTAATAATAAAACTTAGTTACAGGCTATCAAATCCTTAAACAAGTACCATGACAAACATTTTTATTATCTCTCTAACACTGAGATGTCAAGAATATGATGTACACTAGTATTCTTTGATATCTTTATGTTTAAAAAAATATTTGGGTGCATCCTGTATGTGCACCCACAGAAAATAATTGGGTGCACAGCTCCAATTTTGGGTGCACCTGGGTGCACATGCACCCAGTATTTCGAGCGCTGATATAGCTTGTCTTGACCAAGAGCTTGCTGTTAAATGCTAGAAATTCATAGAATAGCGATGCATTTATCATGTACTTCCTGTTTATTTCTGTCTTAAAAGGAAGTCAAAATACATGAATTGTATATGAATTACCTTTTCATTATTACCGGTAGTACAACTCAGTAATATCTTAGTAGAGAGATTATTTCTTTACACACAGAAACATAAAAAAATGCAATATCAACCATGATGTTCTTGCTTTTGTTTTTATACAAACAAGCTTTAAAAATAAGATTTCATCTTCAAAGAGACTTAGATAAGAGCATGTTTTGTATGTACACTACACAGTGGTGATATGCTTGTGTGTGCAGTGGTGAAAAATTAACTTCCATTTCTAGGAAGGGGTTGACATTTGGAGCTCATAAAACCTCCTCTAAAAATGTTTAAAACACTGTACTGTTACCATAGTCATAATCAGTATTAGTATAAAGGTTGTCCTGTAGTCTTTGGAGGCTGTTGGGACAGTGGGTTGTTTGTTATCCACTGTGTCTAGGGCACGGTATTGGAAGGCGGAGCTCAGCCCTTTCCATCAATTACCTTTTACCTCCCCAACCAAAGTCAGGTGCCCATTTTTACACCAGGGTGGAGTGAGGAAAGTGACGTCATAAAGTCCCTTTTGCCTTACTAGTAAAGACATAAAGTCTGGCCATGGGAGTGCAAGGAATCAAACCCATGATCACTCGATCTTGCATCTGTTAGCCTATCCTCTCATTCAATGACACAGTAATTTATGTGCTGCAAACTTGAATGAATTTACCAACAAATTTGCAATGCTAATAGATTTGACTCTCAGGAGACATTAAGCTAAAGAAACAAATATTTTGGTCTTTTATTGCGTGAACTTTGCCCGTACATACTGGAATGTTGACATTGTAAACAACATTGTACTCGGACGTTTACAAATAAACGCCCATGTGCAATGTCAATAAAGTACATGGTATAGTTGATTTCGCGGTTCAAATGGAGAATACAAAGAGTTTATTCTTTGTGAAGCCAATACTATGTAAAGAGTGAATGCACATGCCAAATATACCTTGACAGTCAACTTCTTGCAACAGAATTTACAGAATCGCACATAGTTTTCCATTTGTCACCTAAGCAACTCGTCAATACAAAGGCAATACAAATTTCTTAGACAAAAGTTACAGAAAAACGAAATAGGACATTAGCAAACATGTTCCAAATACATAGAAGGCTTTCAAGCTTGTATTCTTTTTAGCTACATCACTCTGATTTTGCACAAATTATATGAATACTTAACCATATACTGTCTTTTATTAGTCTTAAGTACCAAGAAAAAAAACACAGCAGATACTGAGATAGCTTTACTGCAAAATTGGGACTTTCAGAAAAAAATACACCACAACAAACAAACAAAAAGACCCCTTCAAAAAAAACAGAAAAACAATGACAACCAAACTGCAAAATTTCTGATTGTCTTGTGGCTAGGGTAACATTGTTGTCTTAAGTTAGAATCTTAGAATCCCTGACAGGTCCCAATGTTGTACCCTTAAGAAAGGCAATTTACACCTATTTCCTCACCCGACTCAGGTGTACAGTAACACGCGTACCTATCTTCGGTTAGGTACGTCCTCTCATATGGAACATTAAGTCGGAGGCCCCGTGTTTGAGGAGAGCCACACCTACCACCTCTAGCACCCACAACAATTTTATATCAAAAAGAGTGTATGCTAGGGCTGGGTATCGGTACAGCGTACCGGTACAAAACCGGTTTTTCTTATTGGACCGGTCCAGAAAAACCGGACCTGAAAAAATTAGGTGGACCGGATGTTGGACCGATTAGAAAATTAATAGATTATTTCAACAGGCATTCACACATTTTGACGCTTGTAGGTGGAAGAAAATAACAAGAGTGAAGTAGAGTAGAGTTCATAGTAATTTCTACCAGGTTTTACAGCCAATCGTACAGGTGCAGTTAGTGTTGAAGGATTTTAAAACGCCGGTGTAAGTCTAATACTCCACCAAACAGATCTATTTGTAGTGAAATGGACCATTGGTATGAGTCATACTGCATCAGGTCCAGGTTCAGGTCCGGACCTGGACCTGATCCTTTGGACCTGAACCGGACCTGGACCTGAATTTTCTGTACCGGTACCCAGCCCTAGTGTATGCCAATCCCAGTAAGAGTGGATCAAACCTTACTGTACAGTCTTACAATACAAAGCTTTTATTTACTGTACAAAACTGTTAGGCCTAAAGGCTCTTTACATCTTATGCAAACAAAAACATATGATTATGAATTGGTAACTGGCAGTCCCTGGTACCTAGTACAATTATTAGTTCACACCCGGAAGTAACCCACCCAAAAGTCTAAACTACAAAACCAAAAAAAAATGCAAAAACAAACATTTCAAACTCACTTTGATAGCCTTTTGCGATGGCACAGAGAGGTATCCTCCCATCATGGGACCCTCCATGGTTGGAAATCGGGGATTTCACGTGATTTTTTAGGACAAAACCTTCAGGAAATGATTCATACTGCCTAAAACCCACTGGACCTGAAACTTTCAACAACTTCTGACTAGAATGTTCCAAACTGTTAGCTATAGGGGTGTAAATATTCGAAATATACACATAATACTACATAATTTCATCGCTAACATAGTACTAAATATATCATTATCACTTTATTTTATAATATTTATAGTGTAAAGTTTACAACTATTGCCAAAACTGACGAATTATTTAGTTTTATGAAATTTGTAGCTTTTACACCCACTTGTTGATACTTTGGACCGTGCCATTGGCGTGTTGCATTGTGGGATAGATGTCAAGGGTCAGATTTTACCCAGCGTCGATTTTTGGTGTGTTTTTACGTCGTTTTGACGTTTTCTGTGTCAATAAAGGACGTTGGTTACGCCAGTTTATAGTCTTGGAATACCTGAAGTCAAAATGAGCTCAGAGGGGAAGAGAAAAGACAGAGAAAGAGACGACGACAAGTATTCAAAGGTAAGTTCTGGAAAATATTATTATAAAATTTGGTGTGGGGGAGGGGGGCGATTGTGTTTTGTTTTGGTAGACTGAAAATTTTTCTCTCTAAAACTCCAACTGGACTGGAATAATTTACTGGGGTAGTTCAGTCCCTTCCTACAGCACTTAGTAACGTTTGATTTCTACCAGTTTGAAGTAACCTGTTCATTGGTCTTTATTTTTCTGTGACTCAGAGTCAACTTGAAGTTTTAAATTGTTCTAAAGAAAATTTATGCCTTTACTGAGCTGAGTTACGTATTACTCATTTTTACACAGCGACAGAGACGTAAGAGCAGCAGTGAGAGTGAGTCCGACGATGACAACTATGTGCCGTATGTACCGGTTAAGGAGAGGAGAAAACAACAGGTAACATTTCATTTTCTTTTTACCTTCGCTAAGGTTTTACCTTCGCTTATGTTTTTGAGGTGTTTGTGTGTCTGGGTATAAACAGCATAACTTGAGAAGCCTTGGATGGATCCTGATGATATTTGGTAGGTGGGTTGGGGTTTGGAAAACGAAGGCCAACTTCGATATTGAGCCCCCTAGCAGCTTTCTAAGGTACTGCAGCAGAAATTCCCTTTTGACATCTCGTGTTCTGGACATGCTGTAGTCAAGATTTTGATCGCTAGATAACTCTTGAAGTGCTATATGGAGCGCCTAGTGGAGTGGTTTATATGGAACTGCAGCCAACAGTGTTGTTACAAACTTGAAGTGAGTAACTCAAGAAGAAGTAATTGCTGCCAAGCAGTAACACTAGAGGCCTCCAGCAGTTTGGGCCAGACTTTTCCCTATCACTCATCCCTTTCTATTGTGCTATCCAGCTGGAGAAGGTGCAGAAGTACCTACAGAGCAGGACTGTAGTTAAAGGGCAGGAGGAAGAGAAGGAAGAAGAGAATGAGACAGTAGAAGAAATCACAGCAGGACCCAAGTCAAATGTCAGTCTCCTGGACCAGCATAGCGAACTCAAGAAGAAGGCTGAAGGTAGAATGAAACTCTGATAAAGTGATATCTGTGAGCAAGACATACTGTTTTTTTTGTTTTTACCATTGATATACTAACATGAACATGTACAGTTAGTGTTGAAGTGCCTTTGCTGGCTTGTTTATCAATACCTGCCAGTCATCGCTATTTTCTGATGATAAGGATATGGTAAGGACTGGTCAGCTCTTTGTATGGTAGAGGAGAGGTAGATGTAGAGGTTTATGATTAAGGTATACATGTGTATGTTTTTCTGCCATTTCTCTAGCCAAGAAAGAGACAGCAGTGGACAAGCAGCTTGCAGAAGAAGAGAAGATCTTGGAGAGTGTTGCACAGGCACAGGGTGGGTATTAACTTTTACGTATACATATCTGTTAAGCATTGTCAATAATGTTTGTAGTAATTTCCTATTCAGCCCATGCTTTTGTTGCCTTTCTACATGTATTAAGTTATGCCAATTATACTTTTTACCTCATTTTCAGTCCTCGCTTCTGTGAAGGAAATTGCCAAGGGCATTACATATGAAGCCTCCATGAGGACCAGGTAAGGACTACCTACTTAACTAGTATCAATCTATCATATTTCTTTTTAAAAATGCCAATGAGTTTTCTGTAATGAGAATGTAGAATGTTGGTTTCCTGTCTTTGCAAAGTAATGTTGAAGTAATTTTGTTAATGGTAAGGTTAAATCCTCATAGCCTTTTTGAGGCTGTAGTGGTAGTGAGTTGTTATCCACTGTGTCTATGGCAGGGTATTGAAAGGCAGAGCCCATCCCTCTCCTTCCACTGCCTTTTACCTCCCCAACCAAAGTCAGGTACCCATTTTTACACCTGATTGGAGTGATTTTACACCTGAGTGAAAGTTGTGTGCCTTTCCCAAGGACACAACGTCTAGCCAGGAACAACAGGAATCAAACCCATGACCGCTAATGAAGCCACTATGGTAATGATTGTATGGCTAATGTGTTTGTTCCCCTTACCCCCAGTTGGACCCCCCCACGCCACATCCTCCAGATGCCGGAGAGCCGCCACGATAGAGTCAGGAAGAAACTACACATCCTGGTAGAAGGGGATGAGATCCCACCTCCCATCAAAACATTTAAGGTGTGTTATTCCAAAAGGGTCTGACCCAGCGCCAGAAACACTGTAGTGTTGGCATAAAACTTTTCTATGAAAAGTCCCAGGACTGTTGTGTAAGTCAACGACCATAACCACAAAACCAACTTGCCATACCTACACACATGTACCTACTTACCTGCCTACCTAGTCCCTTGAACTCCAGGTCGTTTGGGGGGACAAGGTAGCCATGAAGAGGGAGAGTTGTCTCCAGGCCTGTCGTTCCCTTGCTAGGGTCAGCCTTTCTTCTTGCAGAGTGAGGGATGACCATTGTGCAATGTTGCCCTGCCAAGCTTTCCGCTGTCGCCCACAGAGTCGCCCTCCTTCCACAATGCCCTGTATGTTTATCTTACCATATATATAGAATACAACACGGTGTATTCCGTATCGCCCAAGGTATCAGCCCGACCGCGGGTCGGATCGCCCGACGGCCGACATACCCACCTGAGAAAACCCATGTTTTGATGCGAAATGCGCCAGAAGTTGAACAAATTTGGTGCCCTCGAAAAATACAGCGTTGCAACAGTAATGTTCCAACGTCCGAATCAGGTATTCGAAGTTTCGATGGCGCCGTACTCGGCCCACTCAAAACAGTTCGATTTATTCGAATGGAGCCCGTGTGATAACCCCGGGCCGTACGGAAAGTTATCAGCCGGTCCGAAACACCCTTATCGAACGTTTTCGCGTCACAGGTATGACATAAGGAGGTTTACTGCACATTTGTAAGATCATTGATATTGTCTGTATCTTTTACTCCAGGAGATGAAGTTTCCCAGGGGGGTCATCCATGCACTGAAAAAGCGGGGTATCCACCACCCCACCCCTATTCAGATCCAGGGTCTCCCTGCCATGTAAGTATGTTACATGTGCAATAACAGTACATGTCGTTTACATAGATTATGTAATACTAATAGATAAAATTCATTAGATAGAGTATCCAGGCTATGTATCACAAACTATTGCATACAATGAATAGATGAAAGTTGAATCTCTACTTCTGGATAAATCAAATTTAATTCAGACGTTTCAAACGACCTCCGTCGTTCTTCTTCAGTGAAATAAAAATAAAAGTTTACAACTCTTTACATGTATCACAGAACCTTTGTCAGTTACCTTTTTGTTTATTTAGAACACTGTTTAGAACACCTCTGTAGTTACCGACCATGTTTACTTTAGAACACCTTAGCCGTTACCTTTTTTGTTTATTTAGAACGTAAGAAGTATTCCTTATTCCACAGAGTTGTAAACTTTTATTTTTATTTCACTGAAGAAGAACGACGGAGGTCGTTTGAAACGTCTGAATTAAATTTGATTTATCCAGAAGAAGAGATTCAACTTTCATCTATTCATTATATTCCTGGATGTATAATCTTCACAAACGTATTGCATACAATGTAGTTCCTAGAAAGTGCCGTATGAAAGCTCAGTAGTAATTGCCTTTAAAAATTGTTGTTGCTGTTTAACAATGTCCATCATTTTGCGTTGACACACTATTAGATTAAAAGCTCTGAGCAAAACATTGCATTTGCTGGGTAAAGTGTTGAATATGCATTGGTGAATTCACTTACTCACTATCCGGTTTATGCATGGTCTGTTCACTGTTGTTTCTGTCGTACGCGAAATACCAATGCATGTTGTCTTTACCAAAATAGTTGAATATCTTTGAATGTCACTGCATTATGCAATTTGTTTGCAATTCAAAGGGGTACATTATGTATCATCAGCATGTAAAAGTTGCGTGTATCAACTATGATACAAGCTTTGTTGACATGAAAAAAGGACAATGACTTTTGTAATTGTATGGTCAGACAAAGCTACAAAAGCAAGACTGGCAACAAAAATGTATTATTGCCCTGACGACGATTGAGGGTACAACAATAAACAGCTCAGATCAGAAATAGACTGGAACTTCCCTGTCGCACTATCCCTGGCGCAATATACTAGCCCACCTGTAACATAGACCTACAGCCAGCAGAAATGTACTATCCCTGGTACAGCACAATGGTCTGCCAGTGACCTAAACCTACAGCTGAGCACTACAGAAGTATTTCCTGTCTGCCTGTGGCGTATGGCTTGAACAAGCTCTAGAAAAGAAAATGTATCCTTCATAACATAACATAACAACCAAGACAAATCCATTGTGCAGAGTTTCCCTGTCTTACCACAAGTTTGAAAGGACAAATTCCTCCAGGGAGCCAGTGTGACCTACATTCCACCATTGCATACCAGAGATACATCTGGAACAGATTTAGGGGGGGGGGGACTTGCATACCCAGCATACTGTGGAGTACTAGCATTCTTGGAAAAATACCTGTGCAATTCCTAGAATTTTTGCAGACTGAATGCAATATATATACCATTTGACGACTCCCCTGAGGCATCGTCAAAAAGTGGATACAGAATAAATCTGAAAACTTTACTAACTAAACAATATATGTAGGATACTAGTAATAAGAAATCCTCCATACAATCAGGGCACAAGAGTGTCACTATAATATCAGTTGCATACAATGTATCTGTCTCAGTCCATTGTGACACCCAGTTTCTGCCCCCCTCCCCACAGTCTGTCAGGTAGAGACATGATAGGTATAGCCTTCACCGGTTCAGGGAAGACTCTGGTGTTCTGTGACTAACACCCAGTGTTTCTGCCCCCCTCCCCACAGTCTGTCAGGTAGAGACATGATAGGTATAGCCTTCACTGGTTCAGGGAAGACTCTGGTGTTCTGTGACTAAACACCCAGTGTTTCTGCCCCCCTCCCACAGTCTGTCAGGTAGAGACATGATAGGTATAGCCTTCACCGGTTCAGGGAAGACTCTGGTGTTCTGTGACTAACACCCAGTGTTTCTGCCCCCCTCCCCACAGTCTGTCAGGTAGAGACATGATAGGTATAGCCTTCACCGGTTCAGGGAAGACTCTGGTGTTCTGTGACTAACACCCAGTGTTTCTGCCCCCCTCCCCACAGTCTGTCAGGTAGAGACATGATAGGTATAGCCTTCACTGGTTCAGGGAAGACTCTGGTGTTCTGTGACTAACACCCAGTGTTTCTGCCCCCCTCCCCACAGTCTGTCAGGTAGAGACATGATAGGTATAGCCTTCACCGGTTCAGGGAAGACTCTGGTGTTCTGTCTGCCCATGATCATGTTCAGTCTGGAGCAGGAGAAACGTCTGCCCTTCACCAAGAACGAGGGACCCTACAGTCTCATCATATGTCCTTCGGTAAGTCTGTGTTCATTTTCTAGCCATTTGGTAGCATTGATCTCTAACTCTGAAGTCTACTGTCTGAATGTGTTTATGTTCATGATGGTTTTAACTTTTATGGCCATGTTTTTTGCAGTGGCGTCTTTACAGCAAACTCAAATCAACTGCAAAACTTTTTTGTTCAGTGTCTTGCAACTGATCAAGAAGCTGTTTCATGTACATCATTACTGAACCAAATTTACCAACATGTATCAGCGTGCAAAATATCCACTTGCACACTTGCACATTGCAACCACTTTTTGCTTGGTGTAACTTACTTCTAAACTTGGGTTGCACAGGGTGCAACTTAGATTTTGATCCTCAGAACTCCATGTTGTTGTCAATTTACTTGTAAGAAGTTAATGGACCGTGGCAGCTCCGTTTCATATCAGCCAAACATGTATGTGTTGTACCTTTTTGTCAGAAGTTAGTTAATTGTAGGTGGTGCAACTTGAAATGCAGTTGTGCAACCTAGTTTTTGCCCCAGGTTGCACACTGTGCAACCTGTCTCAGAAAAGTATTTTGTACACTGATGTATGATGTATATTCCAGAGAGAGTTGGCCAGACAAACCCACCAGTTCATCACACATGTGGGCAAGTACCTGGAAGCAGATGGTGAGGACATTAAACATTTGTTTACCTTAACGGAAGGAAAGCATGTTGCTTTAGGTCCATTTGCTTCTTCCTTTTCCAAATTGTCTGTATCTAATGAAATTGTCAATCTATACACAGTCAGTAGATGTTGTCTTGGTTGAGTGCTCAAATACAAATATATGTCTAGAATATGATATCTCGTTGTGATGAATATCATTTCTTGTATCCTATAGGAATGCCTGCCATGAGAACCATGTTGTGTATTGGTGGAGAGTCAGCTAAGGATCAATTTGAACAGTCAAAAAGGTCAGTTTTCTTGTCATACATGTCCGTGAACAACATTGTATTCTATTTATATCATACCCGCCCGAGAACTGCAATTCTTTCCACTGTCGGGTCTGATATTGGAATTTTCAACAGCAGCGCACTTAAAATATTCTTAGACCATGGAATCCAGTGTGATACAAGTTGAAGACAATGTGATAACCCAATTTGTCATCAGATCTGGAACAAACCATTCAAACGGCCAGGTATGACATACAAATATGTTTATGGAATACAACACAAATTAATGTATTCCGTATCACACGAGGTTCCAGGCGAAAACTGGAGGGTGATCCGACCCACGGATGGGCTAGGACTGAGAGTGATACGGAATACACCGTGTTGTATTTTATTTATGTCATGCCAACATATGAAAATACGCATATTGATAAGCGTGTACCAGAACATTTTCAAACAAAAAATTATAACAACAACAATTCCATTGTCGAGCTTGGTATTCAAGTTTTTGACAGCAGCACTCTCAGGATATTCTATGAAGGCCTGTGTTATATCCAAAAAGAAGCTCATGATTGTGATAAACTAATGATATAATCATATATGCTGTGTCCACTAGAGGTGTCCACATGATGGTGGCCACCCCAGGTAGACTGATGGACATGCTGAATAAGAAGGCCTTCAACCTGGACACCTGTCGCTACCTGGTTCTGGACGAGGCTGACAGGATGATTGACATGGGCTTCGAGGAGGACATCAGGACCATCTTCTCTTACTTCAAGGTCAGGCACGGCTAGAGGTCATGCACAGATGTTGTTACCTCTGTAAGGGGAGGTATTGTTTTTGGTCTGTGTGTTTGCTTGTACATGTCCAGAAAAGTTTTTGAAAAGTCCTTCCCGCACCAGATGGCGCAAAGGGCGGTGCCCATCTCCGTTTCAGTAGCCCTGGGCCACACAACTTTGTGCAATCACTACAGCAGGGGGCTAGTCCACTGGTAGTGGTGTGTGTTCAACTTCCATACTCTTTCCCGAATGCTGAGTGCTAAGTAGAGAAAGCAGCTTGTACCATTTTTAAAGTCTTTGGTATGACTCGGCCGGGGATCAAACTCACGACCTATCAAATGCAGGGCAAACACTCTACCCACTCGGCCATTGCACCAGTTGTTACAGAAGGGAAGTGAAGGAAAATGGTGTCAATGCAGACTGACAGGTAGTGGAGGTCGAATTGGACTTCATAATGAGTGTTTTCCATGCGCAAAGCATGTTGGCAAACACTGACAGGAAGTTAGGTCAAAGGTCCCAGAAAAGGTTATCTCATGTCCTATCTCCATTCCCTTTTGCATTATGGGAGCCAGTGGGAAAAATTCACTATGACAAATAAAACTAGAAATTTTGCAAAAATAGGACAGGATATTTCATGAATATATGAGATTTGAATTTTTGTGCTGAAACAAAGCTTAAAATTTAGATCTTAATTTGATATTTGTTTGTTTTCTGTGCTCCAGGGACAGAGACAAACCCTGCTGTTCAGTGCCACCATGCCCAAGAAGATCCAGAACTTCGCGCGGACGGCCCTGGTCAAGCCGGTGACCGTGAACGTGGGGCGTGCGGGCGCGGCCAGTCTGGACGTGATACAGGAGGTGGAGTACGTCAAACAGGAGGCCAAGATCGTGTACCTACTGGAGTGTCTACAGAAGACTTCACCTCCGGTAAGTGTGTGTTGTATGACTAGGTCTTGTTTATTTGCTTGTTCAGAACATTGTAGTGTCTAGTGGGACATAGGTAGCAAGTTTCCTTGCTGTTTCAGTGGCAGGATATATTTTTACAGGTAGAGGTTGCTAGCCCCGTTAGTATGCTCGAGGTACCTACTCAAACCATGGGACCATCATTTTTATGTCCCTTCCTAAAGAGGGATGCAGTCCCAACTGAAATGTCCGTCCCATGATTCAACTGGGATTTTCTAGTTACCAACTCATTGAAACCAGGAACTCAACTGTGAGGCTGCTAACAGTTGAGCTACAGGGACATCCCCATGTCATTACTAGGTTTCCCAGATTGTAAAACTTGAATTAGGAAGTTCGGTCAAAGGTCCAAGAAATTATGTCCTGTCTTCAATTTTCTGTTGCCCTATGGGAGATAGTGAGACAAATGCATTAGACCTGGATCTGAAAAAATGGTGAATAAAATATGAATTTTTTTCAAAAACAAAAAACTGTGTTTCACTGAGGTATGCGATCTTTGATGTTTTGTTTCAGGTTTTAATCTTTGCTGAGAAGAAAGCAGATGTAGATGACATCCATGAGTACCTGCTACTGAAGGGAGTGGAGGCTGTGGCCATCCACGGGGGAAAAGGTAACTTTGCTTTCGGGGGTGAAGAAAATCACCTAGACGAAATGTCTTGTCATTTGTTCATGCCCCGATTGTCTTGATATTTAGTGGCACACTGGCCAGCAAGTTTGTAAGGACAGGGTTCTCCCCAGAGGATGGAATAATGGAGGCCCTCCACTATACTCCTAACCCAGCTCCACTATACTACTATTGAAATTTAGTGTGTTTCTTCCCTATTTTCTTGGTTAGTTTTGAAAATTCACAGATTTTTGTGCCCAAGTTGCATCACTTTTCCAGTCTGCATTGCCTGCGAAAACTTGTGAATGGACGACGATCAAAACAATAGTCGTTTTGCCACTTCACAACAAAGGAATCACTATAATACATTATACTTGTAGTATTTGACACCCTCTGTTATGCAAAATGAACTCATTTTCATGAAAGCGCAGCGCGTTGGTTCGGGTTATTTTTGCTAGCCCCTCCACTATACTAAAAAATTCTGGGGAGAACCCTGCCTTACTGTTTCTGTAGCAGGGTATATTTTTACAGGGAGGGGTTGCTAGTTCTTTCCCCTTTAATGTGCTCGAGGCACCTCTTCAAACACACAACACCCATTTTACGTCTCTTCCAAAAGTTGAGTGCAGACCCAACTGAGATGCAGGGTCTCTAGATTTGAACCTGGGTCTCATGGTTACAAAATAGTTTGAACCAGGAGTTTAACTATGAGGCTGCGACCAGTTGAGCTACTGGAATATCCATGTCCAGTTGTGTATGAATTGTAACAATATTTCACTGACAGAAATTACACAGAAAACAAGCTTAAGTTATAGTGACTGAAGCCAAGTATACTTTTACCATCAAGAAATTTCAGGGGGAATGTCCAGATAGATTTTTTCTATAATGAAAGCTTCAGTATGTTAAGAATATCTTGTATAGTGTATTGTACTATATTGCACAGTGATATGAAATTATTAGTGGCAGGGAGGTACATAACAGTCCTTGAGCTTGAGTCATTCTAGAGAATCTATAACATAATGTATCTCCTCTTTTGCAGACCAAGAAGAAAGAACCCGCGCTATCGAGGCTTTCCGAGAGGGAAAGAAGGACGTTCTAGTGGCGACTGATGTGGCGTCCAAGGGGCTGGACTTCCCCGATATCCAACATGTCATCAACTTTGACATGCCAGAGGACATCGAGAACTATGTGCACAGGTAGGCATGCACAGTACAGGAGAGCCACCTAGAGGAAATTTGTAAAATTGCAGCACATTGGTATTGGGCTACATGTACTCAGTGCTGCAGTACATGTACTCAGTGCTGCAACTCCAGACAACAAATTTATTAGACATGTCAGGGGACATTCAGAACTATGTCCACAGGTAGGCATGCACAGAAGAGCCACCTAGAGACGCTGTGTAAGACTGCAGCACACTGGGTGTAACAATGACTGTATTACCGACTACACTGTAGTATATGAGGTGTTTACTCAATATACATGTATGTGGCTGTGAAAAGGACCTTGGGAACCTTACTGTGCATGTGTCCTTTACATCTGTGTGTCAAGATTTTGACACAGGACATTTAGGAAAGCCACATTGCTACCACCTTCATCAACAAGGCGTGTGATGAGTCCGTCCTGCTAACAAACAAATGTTTATTTGTTTGGTCCAGGATTGGTCGTACCGGCCGCTGTGGTAAGACCGGCATCGCTACAACCTTCATCAACAAGGCGTGTGACGAGTCCGTCCTGCTGGAGTAACTACTAACAGTAACAAACAAATGTTTATTTGTGTGCTCCAGGATTGGTCGTACCGGCCGCTGCAGTAAGACCGGCATCGCTACCACCTTCATCAACAAGGCGTGTGACGAGTCCGTCCTGCTGGACCTGAAACACCTGTAATAACTACTAACAGTAACAAACAAATGTTTATTTGTTTACTCCAGGATTGGTCGTACTGGCTGCTGCGGTAAGACTGGCATCGCTACAACGTTCATCAACAAGGCGTGTGATGAGTCCGTTCTGCTGGACCTGAAACAGCTGTAGTAACTACTAACAGTAACAAACAAATGTTTATTTGTGTGCTCCAGGATTGGTCGTACTGGCCGCTGCGGTAAGACCGGCATCGCTACTACCTTCATCAACAAGGCATGTGATGAGTCTGTCCTGCTGGACCTGAAACACCTGTAGTAACTACTAACAGTAACAAACAAATGTTTATTTGTGTGCTCCAGGATTGGTCGTACCGGCCGCTGTGGTAAGACCGGCATCGCTACCACCTTCATCAACAAGGCATGTGATGAGTCTGTCCTGCTGGACCTGAAACACCTGCTGCTGGAGGCCAAACAGAAGATCCCGCCTGTCCTGGAGACTCTGGAGTCTGAGAGTGAGAAGTACCTGGAACTCAGAGGTACGTGTCTGGGGTTCTTCTTGGAAGGAAAAAAATCTACTACACATGTATAAATGCGAGTATTGTTTCTGTGTTTAGGAGAAAATTAAGTGTCTATTCCGACAGCTAGTTGGAAGACCGAGGGTGATGCAGAATGCACCGTGCTGTATTTTATTTAAGTCTTACCAACTGGAGAAAACACATGTTTCGATGCCAAATCCACAAACATAAATTGTAACAGCAGCAATTCCAACATCAAATCAGGTATTCAAATTTTTGACCTGTGCAGAGTATGTTTGAATTATTCGATGGAAGCCTGTGTGATAAAACTTCAAAGTCTGTGTAATACGGCTTTTTATCACCCGGTCCAGAACACCTGTATCAAATGTTCCATTTATGACATAGATAACCATTACAAATTGAAGTACTTCCGGAGTCATTGATTTTTATTGTCTGATTTTTTCCACATTAGGAGAGAGAGGCTGTGCGTACTGTGGAGGTTTGGGCCATCGTATCACCGACTGTCCCAAACTGGAGGCCATGCAGAACAAGCAGGCCAGCAACATCGGGCGCAGGGACTACCTGGCACACAACGCAGCAGACTACTAAAACTACTGTGTACATTATGTTAGCAGGATGGAATACCTATGCTGTTTCTCCTCATACACAATTACAGTTAGCATCTGTATCTGTATAGAGCAGTATTAAATGCCCTTGAAAAAGCATAACAAAAAAAATAATTATCACCAGCTTCTGTATCTGTATACCTGGTACAATCACCCCTCAGCATCTGTATCGGTATCTGAATAGCCAGTGTAAAAGCTCCTTGACGTAACACACCAGCTTCTGTATCTGTATCTATATAGCCGTTATGAAAAAGTCATTTGCCGTAACACTTTGTTATCTGTAAAATAACTGGCTTCTAGATCTGTAAAGTAGGTCTAACCGCCCTTCAGTGTAACATACTGGCATCTGTATTTGTATTTATTGAAAATGACTACGAATCCTGTTTGATCACCCATCAGCATAACATACCAGCTTCTGTATCTGTATAGCCTGTTCCCCCACTTAACTTTCGTGGGAACAATAGCAAACTACAAGTGAAGCCAAACTTACTATTGAAGAACACAATGTTGTATTGAAATGGTTGTTGTTGATGATAAGTCATTACAAGAGCTTGAAGGAAAAAAAAAAGAAGAAATCCTAAAATTGTCAATACCACAACTGTCTTGTAACGTATAATGTAGGTACCAAATGCCATCCATTGTATTGGATGGAATTTTCTTCCTGAAGATTTAATAAAGGTTTGTTAGATATTATTGGAATATTTTATTGCACATGTTTCATCTTTAATTCATCATTTTGTCTTAGATAAATGCCTTTGTCATGTATTCAAATTAAGTACGGTGTACATTTAATGTACAATATAGAAGTTTTACACAAGACTGAAAGGGTTACCAACAAAAGGATACCTAAAGAAACTGCTGTTCCACTTTACTCTAATAGGGGGCGCTGTGCAACCATACAGCTTTTGAAGCTCAACCAGTTTTTATGGCAATAACAGTTGTGTAGATGTTGATAAATACAGTTTTAAGACAGTGGTGTATTTAATGTTTTCTTGATGTCAATTACGTTGAAGAGGCTGAAGGGATCACTTTGATAAATGAATGGAAATGCATCATATTGTGATAGATTTTGTACAACACTGTATTCCACAGAAATAAACATTGACTCAGAATGGTGTGTTTGTGAAGTTGAGAAATTGCTTAACATATTTTAGTCCTTAGGCCATGTTGATTTGATTATATGGATGACATCCTCTGCAAACCCCCAAACTGGCGAGTATGAATTTTAAAAATATGGCCAAAACGATAATTACCCTCATTATCTTAATAATGAGGGTAATTATCATTTTGGCCATATTTTAGAATTCAAGTCGTCAGAAAGGTTGAACAAATGACTGAACACTAAGAGTATGTTATACCAAACAAGATATTCTTGTCCTTTCACATCTTTTTTCATTTACCTTGGAATTGACATTGGCATTCTTTGACATTAATATACAGGTCCCGATATTATTGTTGCAATCTACGGTGCATATTTGCTCCGTTTGCAGATGCTTTGTATTATCAGGTTGAAAATCTTTCTTTTGGAAACGTAAAAAAAATGTCCGCATGGATGTCATCCATATAATCAAATCAACATGGCCTTATATGTAACATTCTATGAGCATGGTATAATGATACATGTAGCAAAGGGCAGCATAGATCTGCAGCTTTGTGGAGCCAAGTTTTTCAGGAACTACCCAAAATCAACAATACTGCAATACCGTTTGGTGATAATAGGGGGCGCTGTGCAACCACGTGAACATAGACTCCCGTCCTTGATATAATACATGTACTGAGATTTACCAATTCAAGCTAATGTATATAGATCAAATCAAAGGTGTTACTTGGTACATTGCCTTCTTAGATAGCCAGAATAAGGAAACTAGCCCTCGCATATATTATCCTATATCATCATATTTCCCTTGAAGAATTAATATCTCCATGAAAATGTAGGCAGTTTTATGTACATTTGTATATCTATGTA
Source organism: Branchiostoma floridae (assembly GCF_000003815.2). Taxonomy (NCBI): domain Eukaryota; kingdom Metazoa; phylum Chordata; class Leptocardii; order Amphioxiformes; family Branchiostomatidae; genus Branchiostoma; species Branchiostoma floridae. Next base: position 28,525,995 of record NC_049982.1, read on the forward strand.
TTACGTAGACATGTTTCCAAATCCTTGTGATCAGCAATAGGCCCAAGACCCAAGCTAAGAATCGCCAGATGGACTGTGATGATATTTGGGATGTGGGTAGGTCTTTGCAAAACAAAGGTCAAAGACGATTTGGGCCCCTGGCGGCTTTCCTTGGCACTGCAACAGAATTTCCAGTTTCTCTATGTCTGTTGTCCTCCATGGACTTCCTTGGGGTTTGATATTTTGAAAGCAGATAATTTTGGTAGTAAGGAAAAAACAAATAGAAAGGAAAAGGTGATATAGATTTGGCCCCCCTAGTCTTGTTTTAAATAGAATGCATTTTTAAGGCAACCCTTAACAGAAATTTTGGTAGTAAAGAAAAAGCAAATATTAAGGAAAAAGTGATATAGATTTGGGTCCCCTAGTCCTGTTTCAAATGAAACACTTTTAAGGCAACCCTTAACAGAAATACACTGGTAACTAGCATGATCAGTCTTTTAATATGTATAGTTCTAACCCTATTTCAACTTGCCTTTTAGACATTGCACTCGAATCTGCAATATTTATCCATTATGATATTTATGCTACACGTCTTATTGTATTGTTTATGTTATAATTGTACAATATGTTCTTGTGAGTAGCAATAAGGTGCGATACTCGATGTAAACAAGCCTGATAATTCGGCTTTCAAGCCGCAAGTTGGTTGTCAAATAATAAACCATTCTCTCTCTGGTAACGCAATACTCTGAATAGCGAGTTTTCACTTCTATCTTTTCTTGCTGCAGTTCTTTCCTGTTTCTTGATGGTCTATCCATTCATCCAATTGCTACACTCAGCATTTTATTCCTTTCCTTTTCTTTCTCTCACTCACACTCTTTCACTAACCACACCAATGAAACAACAGCCACGTATATTTTATGTTCATACAAAAGTGAATTTTAATTTTTCTCTTCACATTGCCATACATATTCTGTGGTATTTTCTCACTACCACAGCTACAAGTATAGTCACTTATTACACACACTAACATTTGTCCTCACAGTCTATGTACATATAATCACTCTCTTCATCAAAGGAGGGGCATTTACTTTGATTGACAGCTGTCCATATCCATCTTCAGTTGTTACTCAATTCTTTTTAAAAAGATGTAACAAAAATATTGTAGACTAAAACATTGCCCTACTCAAAAGTGAAACAAAAATAAATCTATTTTTATGAGAAAGAGTTTACTTCAAGTTATATTGCAATTTGTCCATGTACTTGCCCTCTTTCAAAACTCGGAAAAGCCGTACTGTATTTGAAGTTCCCAATACACCATCGACTGTGCCGTGGTTAAGAGGGAAAATCTTCGCAATCTGGCTGATAATTGTAACAAAAGGATGGTTCGCTGTTGTCTTTCATAGAAAGGCAGACAATATATTTATCTCTCATCCTTTTTGAAACAGAAATATATATAAGAAGTCCACATTTTGCTAATTCAAAAGTGGACTGTAAAAAAGAGGAGTCTTTCAATCATCTTCAGATATTACAATCTTAGAAAAAAACTTAAAATGATCACTGTACTAATAACATACGATTTGACATGATAAAGACAGCTGTCAATCATAAAAACTCCCTCCTTCAATAATGTTCAATATACATCTAATCATAGATGGTTTATGACATCTTTAAATATAGCTCTATACAGCTAAACAAAAACTCTACACAAGTCATTTGTAACATAGAAAAAAATTACATTGCAAAAATTACATTGTGGTGCTTAACTGTTTCTTCTTCTAAGCATCCAATTCTTTGGCATCGGACTACATCGACTTTTTCTTCACGATGTATATAACATACTTTTTGTTACCACTCTGGTGCAAAAACAAAACATGACAGTTATGACGGAATAACAAATCCAATATTTTACAGATACGCCCTCGAATGTGGCTTCGGTTGTCGTTTTTGCTGGCTTATATGTTTCAGTGATCATCTATTTGAACTTGCGGTTGAGGGCAACTATATGTCATACCTTCTATAAGAAGGGTGTAGAGAAGAATACACAAAAACACAAGTTGGCAGTGTTGGCACATAACAAAACCTAACCAGAATTGAGAAGTATGAAATTCCGTAAAACTGGAACTAAGTGAACATTTTGTTGAGGATGCAATGCATACATGTGTTGCATTAACTATTTTCCGAACAGAAAAGAACCAAACTTGTTAAAAAGCCAACTCGAACTGTTATGACATAGACGTACGTGACGTTGTGGTAAAAAAAAATTGAAAAGGTAGAGGTATAATAGTTGAGATTTAAACATACGGAGGTAACAAAAAAAGTCATTTTTTGTCTGCAGTGATAGGGCATCACAACCAATTATTTACAAAGCATTCTGACAGTGGGATAAGGAAAAAACCATTATTTTACATCCTTTTTTCTCGCGAGATTGCGGTCTTCACGCACACGACACCACTCCTCGTGACAGAGGGTTAGGTTGGGGACCTACGCTGTCTGGAATGTCACCTGACAAACTCCGATTGTGTAAGGAAGTAACTGTCCGCAAATGCCATCAGTGTCAAGTTCGAAGCAAACCATCTGTGTATGGGGAGGGGGGCATTTTTTCTTGGGTACCGGTAGTGTTTGATCAAGGGGTGATTTTTCGTTAAATGGAGGGGGTATATGAAAATTTGAATATAATTGAATAGTTGGTAGAAGAAAATGAGGTTTTTACCCCATTCTCTTAAAATGGAACAGCCCTTATAGCATCAATCTTCTGCAACCAAATGCCTTTGTAAAAAGACAAATGATAGGAGGAAATTTTACATACACTGATGGCACCTTGTTACTCTCCCTCTTACAACTGTTGTTCTCTTTCATTTTGGCATCGACTTTGTAACAAAATAGGCTATACTTTACTCTCGGACCATCAATTTCTTTTTTTTTTAACCATTCTTAACTTATTTACAAATGTACAAATAATATACAAAATTTTTCATGATTGTGCATGCAAAAAAACTTCCGAGCTATGAAACAGTGTGACCAGAGCTGGCTATGATCGACACCTGTCAATAATACGACAAAACTTTGTCCTCAATTTGATACTCGTTTCTACACATCACAAATATATCATTTACCATTAAATACTCTCCAAATCTTTCTTGTATAGACTCTTTTAGTACAGACATGAAACAAATACTACACGAACTCTTAGCACCAGACACTATTTGGCAAAACGTAACGAAAAAGCAATGACGTTGTGATGACGTTGTAAAAGTAAAAACATCTTACAACGGACAGGTGCTCGTCTAAGCCAGCTCTAGGCACACACCAAGACATAAGGAAGATTCGTTTTTATAAATAAGGAAGGATGGAGGATTAGGGCTAACACTGGTAGTGAATGTGTTGGTGCTGGTAGACCTTACTGACTCCCTCTGTGTGGGTGTGGGTGTGCGTGTGAATGTCTGCGTATCTGTTCAGGTATTTTTCTCTCGTTGACGTGCTGTTGGAGCTGAGAGTTCCCGTGGGGCTCGCCGCGGGGCTAAGCAGCCCGGACGGCGGGTGCATCCCCGACGACAACGAACCAGACGAGTCCTTATCTCGCTGTAACGACAAGACGGTCGTGCCGTGCGACGTCGCGTCGTGCTGGGGTACGTATTGCCGAGTCGGCGTCCGAACGCTGGCGGGTGGCGACGGACAGCGTTTCCGTTGCTGGCAGAACCAGACGCCACCGATGACGAGAATCAGACCGAGCGCGGCGGGAATTCCGATGACCACCACTAGCGGCACCTTGCTGCTTAAAGAACTCCTGCTCATGACTGACTTAGTCGTTATCGCCGGGTCCTCTACCTTGTCTGGATCTGCAGAGAACACAATAACATTGCAATTACAATTAGACCCTTTTAAACATTAACACTTTGATTTAGAACCTTTTCAAACAATCATTCATCCTTGAAATTACAGTGTAAATGCTGATGTTTCTCTTGTATTGGGAAAATGGCTGAAAGTTTGGGCTTTAATAAAAGAGGATACTCGTACTAAACAATATGTTTAGTAGACAAGTCTAGATTTTTCTTATCTACAAGGCTATAAAAAATCATCTATTGTCCGGTATACCATACTCTGTGTGTTTAGTCATCTGTTCAACCTTCCTGACCTTATTCAAGACTTTCTTTTTATCGCATGCTCGTATGAGCTTTGGGGTTTCTAGGGGATCCATATAATTGAAATATCATGGCCTTTGGTCGACAAAGAGACAGAGATTCTTACCAGGCTTGACTGTGAGGAAAGCAGCCTTGTAGCTGTACCCCATGGTGTTGGCCCCCAGGCAGATGTACATCCCTGAATCCTCCTCCTTAGCCTTACTGATCATGAGTTTGTTCAGGTACGACCCGTCGGGGCGCGACCAGACGTCCCCGGTGGGCAGCACGATGAACTTGACCCCACCGACGTCGATCGTCGTGTTGGGGTGCTTGTGGAGCTCGTGTTCCTCCACGCGCTTCAGCCACTGGATGTGCGGTTTCACGCCGCTGCGAACGCGGCACTGGAAGGACGCGGTGGTGCCGAAGTCCACCGTCGTGTTGACCGGGTGGACGCCGGTGAGCTGTGGCTTCGTCGTCATGCGAGCTGGGGAAAGAAAACACCAAATGTTAACTCTCTGCTCTGTACAAAAATCTCATCTCCACAGTTTCCACATAGCTAGAAATACGAATTTCCTAAGGGGAGACAGAAGTAATCTCTAAGCAGATTTGTCGTCATGCGAGCTGGGAAAAGAAAACACACAACCGTTAACTCTCTTCTCTGTACAAAAATATATCTCCACAGTTTCCACATAGCTAGAAATACAAATTTCCTAAGGGAAGACAGAAGTAATCTCTAAGCAGATCCTACGATGGCATAACATAGCACTAAACTGGCCAAGGAGTGTAGTCAGCCAAGAGGTGTACATTTGCCATGTAGGTAGCCAAACACACTCCTAGGCCGGCTTCACTCCTCTGGCAGCTTTTTATACTGTCTTATGTTACCGTAGGACCTGCTTTGAGATTAGACAGAAGTAACCACCATGGATGCTCACCTATGACGTCCACCTTGTAGGTAGCATTAATGCTCCCAATCCTGTTGAACACCTTGCAGGTGTAACGACCGCTGTCCCTCGGCCTGAGGTTGCGCAGCTTCAGAGTCCACCTCTGACCCTTCTTTGCCCCACCTGCACAAGGTATAACAAGCGACGATTCTCATTAACAAATTCCAGAAGCAAAACTATCAAAGACAGCAAGCTCAACTGTTTTTCGTAGAGGAAGCATCGGGACTAGAACTACAAAATGCTGGAATAAAACGGTAAGTCAAGACGATAAACTGTTTGTACCTAAATCCTCGTCGGTGAGCGTTCTCCCGTCTTTTGACCAGATGATTTCCGGTTTGGGCTGACCGCTCGCAGAGCACTTCAACCGGACGGAACTGCCCATCGGTCTCTGGATGATCTTTCTCCTCATCTTCTGTGGCTGTGTGAATCTGGGTTTGGCTGTTGGACAAGAGCAAGGAAAAGATTTAAAACATGTGGCACAGAAAATAGTTATCATGTATCTGGATTGCATTTCATGACAAAATCCTTTTTCGTTTTTGTTTGCAAAGAGAGATCATGAAATGTCCTACCATCCTTCACTTTTTCGATATTGAAATTTCGACCTCTACAAAAGGAATATCATAGAATACTCACTTCCACCGACTGGCGTTGTTCCAACTGGTCTTGCTGGATTGGAGTCATCTAAAAGAAGAAAAAAGAGACACAATTAAATCATCTGAAGATTTCGCACCATCATACATGCATGTGCTTGAACATTAAGTCTAAACAGCTAAAAGTGACATAGGAGTGGATGAAGCTATACAAAACGCGGGCCCCAAATGAAAACTCTAAAACTTCACTTAGCAACTTTGGCTGTATATATTTGTGTAAGAGGTTGCTTAGTTTGCCGTAACCTTTAAGAAGGTACTAAAAACCTTCTGTTTCTAAGTAAGGATTTCGAATCCCCGGGGATCACTCCCCCCTTGTACCCTCTCAGGGACTTCTGAAACCCAACTTACACTTCAAAGGGTTCTCCCACCCCTATGAAAACATTATGAGAGTCATGGGAGCAGGCCTGGCATGTGGTAACACTTTCACAGAAACAGACTGAAGATCTCACTTTCTGACTAGGTTAATGCCTTCCTCAGGTGTTATGGGGCTGCTCGGTGGCCCAGTGCATGTTCTCTCTGAACCAAAGTCCCCACAAGACTCGCTAGACCAGCTTTCAGACGTCTTTGGATGTGGAAAGTCTTAAACTTTGCCTTAGGTCGTCCAACAGATTTTTGTCAAAACTTGCCTCAAACAACGCGTCTAAGAACAAACCCCACTAAACCAGTTTTTTAATGTCTTAGGACCTCCTTTTTTTGGCAGTTTTGTTCTGGGTCTTCCCGTATATTTTAGTCAAAGCTCGCTCAAACAAGATGCTTAAGTAGCATGACAGCAAAGAACATGTATGTGGTATGCATTTCTACACTTTTGAACTGGAATTTTTGTATTTCAAAATGTGGCAAACAGTAGTTCATCGAGGAATAGATTTTGAAGAATTTCCAAGGAATGCCCCTCTTGGTCGCTGCTTCGTCTGCGATCCCCCTGCAGTCAGCTCAGGGGTGAAGGCTGCTCCGAACAGCATAAACTCTTCACTGCAAGTTAAGCCAGAAACTGTCATTGTCTGACACAGTATCTCCGGTCTGGGTGAAGTGTCAAGAGTTTTGTTTTTTCATAGTCCAAGGTGATCGCCTTGGTCCGACTTTGTTCTTTTGAACGATGACAGAACGTACCTGCCAGATTTAAACACAATCCACCTTTTCTTCGAAAATTAGTTGCAGAGGTTTGTATTGGTAGAGTAAAAACTTAAGATAATATCAGAACAAGATCTCTATTCTGTTCATAGTTGGCAATCCCTGTATGTATACTGTAGACGATGATCCACAGTTTATAGGTTACGTCAGGGGTTTGTAAGCCTGGAGGATGGTGCGTTTTGATCACTCCGCAGTTCGACAAACTGCGAGACTAAACTTCTTGGCTTTTGGAAGCTCTTGATTACGTCTTGGTACCTAGGTGATCCTGACATACACAACCCTCCCTCCCTCGTCATAACAACCCAGGGCCGGCTTCCGACTTCTCGGGAGAAACAAATTGTCAAAGACGACTCTGGCTTACTGCGGCGTAAACAGCGGCGATTCGGTAGCGAGGACGTAAGCGATTTTCCTGCCAAGCGGACTCACGTACCTAAACGGTGTGCCGCAGTTCTTATCTCCGTGTTTATCTTACAGGGTGTGTTCCCTCCCTTAAGTAATTTGCACAGTTCAAACAAAGTCAAGTACAATGTAACGGGATTTCCTGAAGGGAAGGCATCCCAAGATCTTGAACCTACTCCAAGGTGAGACTCCTCCCACTGGCGGTAACACTTAAGGTCCCCTGCCCATCTCCAGCCTTGTCTTAAGGGCTTCCAGACGTCTCCTGGCAGCTGTAAGCTGTTTATCAGAGGGTTCTTACAGTTAAGTCTCTCATTTTCTGCATCAGTTTCAAAAACAATTGCCCCTGAGGCTCTTTAGCCATAACCTCTGCCCCTGCCTGGCTCCACCTAAAGATTTCATTAACTCTTGCCTTTCAACACATGGTTGTTTCTGTAGACAGAGACTTGGGGGGAGACACCAGCCAGTCTTCAATTAACCTTGTCATCTGCCATCCTCCCAAGCCCGTTAAGTCCCTCTAGGAGACGAGGAATGCCTCTTCTACATTCGCTGGTGACATCATGACTCTAAGCTATTCATTAGAGTCGGTAATCTTGCGTCTTTGGGACAGATTTGTGTCGAGTCCGTACACCCGTGTTGCCGTAAAACCCGGCGGACACTTAAAACTCGCAAAGCTAGCAGACTACTTTACGACTTCTCTAAGCCTGGGGGTTGGGGGAAAGCAAATTGTGGCTGTCTGGATAGAATGGTGAGAATTTCCCCCCTCTAAAGTCAGGGTGGATAGATTTATCTTCGCATTTCAACACCACACACCCCTGAGAAAATGTTGCCCAGGCTTTACCTCCTGGCTCAAGATCCGAACTTGATGGCTTTTTCATATGGGAAACAGGCCCTAAAGCCAGATGTATATTTGAGCGACTGTGTGGGATGTGGAGTATTTGTTTTTAATGCCTCAGCGCCCATATTTTTATGTTTCCTGTGTGTTTGGTGCAGGTGCAGCCCTGGTTGGGTTTGTGTGAGTTTTGGGGGAGGAACGGACACGAACTGTGGCTTGGGTTTCACTGACAGCGATCTCTTGGGTCTTCACTATCCACAGCTGAGATCACAACTGGTATGATGGAACTGCAAGCTTTTCTGATAATAATAGCAAACTGGGACACACCAAACAAATCATTGATCCATCCTGCTTGTAAAAAGTGAGTTTTTCTTCATCTCAGCTACTGATGAAATGTATCATCATAGTCTACTTGAGTTAACCACAACGGAATGTATAAAGACCGAAAGGTGTAAAAAAGTCTTCTTCGTTTCTATCTAACATATCGTGGCCATATGTGGCTAATCAGAGCTTACATAAATGACATCTGTGCCTGTGCCAACGTCAACACTACAGTCTCTACCAAACACACCTGCCCATTGCCGACACTTTCTGCCTGGCATTAGTCATACGGAGCCTCTCAATCACCAACTTATTACCGAAGGATTGGTTCGACTTTGCCGCTAATTTACGGCCACCCAAGTTCAGCCAACTCAGTGCAACGCTGCCATAAAAAACGTCGAAGACTCTTGGGATGGTTTCTTCGACCAGTCATTGCCTAGTACAATTTGTATGTCGCCGTATTTACTCTAACCAAAGCATATAGTCTTTTCAGATTTTACACGCTGCCCTGGAAAGGTTTGCTTGGGTAAACTTTCCTGAAAAGCCATGCATGCACAACAAGTTTATAGTCAACCTGGTACAAAAGCTGGAGGGCGGCACTTCATCGCACCTGCTCGGCTTTGTTCCCGCGGAAGAAAGCGTGCGAGGCGGGCCGACCATAACCTCATGTCAAACAGAAAATTTGAGCAAGCCTTTGAATCTCCACACTCCAGCCACCACTCCAGAATGTATTGGGTCCACACATGTGGAGCTGAGCAAATAAATTGGTCCGTTTGGGCTGGCCAACACTCCGAGAGGGGTTAGGGGGTTCACCGCTAGTAACTATGCTCCAGTTTTCCTGTATTCTTCTCATGTTGATCCTCGTCTAGACCTTTTCCTTCACAAAGAAAATCATTTGCCGAAGAGGCCTTGTTCGCAGGTGCTGAAGAACAACGTTGGCAAGAAACTGTTAACCAAGGTTGCCTTGGCCTGCTCAGTCAGGATCCCCTAGGTATGCACAGAAATGGCCTGATAACTCTTCTTTTGAGCAGACAAAAATGGCAGGAAATTGTTACACTTCAACAACAATCTTTCATCTTTTATTTCTACCTGAGTTTTAACAGGAACCTTCTTTAAAAACAATAAAACAATAATTCATTCCTGTTTTTTTTTTAAAGTGTGCTGTTACTTGTGTTTTAACAACCTCATAGATCAAGACTTACCACCTCCACAAATCCATCATAAAACCACTTGTTTGAGAGTAAAATGTGAAGACGAAGAATTCTTTCTGGGTCACGGACCGTCCCGTGCTTGGTCAACCATTCTGGGCGACGCACAGCGGGAGTACAGTAAACAAACTGCCGCCAATTCGCTGACAAATCCGCAACCAAGGCCGTGCAAGTTCAAGTTATCCGCTAAACACCAAATTTCACACCCTGGTGCCACCAGTCACCTTCTCTGGCTAGGTTTTCATAATCACATTTTTTAAGGCCACCATTGGAGGGTAACCAATTGGAAAGGTTGGTATGCAATCTAACCACATCATTTGGTAAAAATTGAAGCTCCACAGTTAATATCATTGCAGGCTGAGAAAAACTGAGATCATCGACTAAACACCTTGAGGGCCAGTTAATCATTTTGCTGTGACGGGACATGGCACATTTTACCCACATTCTACCAGCTGATGCCTGGGGCGATATAGTCCTCGTTTTTCACAACAAACACGACCTGCATACCTTGAATACGAACACTGTGCCCTGCTTGTTTTTCTTTCATGTTAGATTCAACCCTTCGGGCATTTTTCCTTCTTTTTTTATACAAAACTTCAAGCCTGGTAGAGTATACAAATTCTATGGTTACATTAGTAATGAGAAAGTGTAGGTGACTGCTCTATATACGATGTTGTAATGTAAAAAGGCTGGTCTTCCCCTAAAAAACACTAATTGTGTCAAAACACCATCAATATTTCAGCTAGCAACACACACATAAATTACTTCTAAATATGGGGAAACCCTACACATTTATCAACGGCCAATTAACGAGCCCAGGTGTGGAGACCCTAATGAGCGCTAATTACCTCACCATGCCCCAGTGGGCAGTTAATTTGGGGGGAGGGGCCAGATCACCAGTGGTGTGGAAAACAGCCCTTGATATGCATCTGCCACCATACATATGCTAATGTCTCCTCAACTCCAGTACTACTTTCATGCCAAATTAGGCAGGGGATTTGCACGGATTTAGTCTTGGCCTTGGATTAGTGCGAGGGGTTCTTTATCCAGTGACCGTGAACCATTCTTTCCATTCCCTTTTTTTTACAGCTCACTAGTTTTGTGCTAAACGCTCGCTAAGCTCTGCATTTGGCACAGGAAATAGAAACATTGTCTGCAGCCCTTTTTTTTCTCCAAACTTTGAAAAATGTATCAAACGTGACTGCATTTTTCAATACTACTATCAGGCTCCAAATAATTTATTCATCTTTTTTCCCCAGACTCATTAGGCATTTTTCGGTTGATAACTGTCGAACACGTGTTTATCAACCATTTGCATTATTACTCCTATTCAAATGACTTTCTCTTCCATATATCTTCCCAAGATTATTCACTGACAGCTGCCTCAATACTAATTCCCAACAGTGAACATGGGGAGGGGGGCTGTTTGAAGTACAAATCCTCTGTCTATCAAAACATCGCCAAATGAAATATTCAAAAGTTCTTCCCTCAGAAATGATCCGTCTTCCTTTAATAGGGCACTGACAGATGTTTCACCATAGCTGCACAAAAATAACAGTTAAGCTCTTCAAGAATACCTAGCAGCCATGAATGTGGTCTATTGAAGCCATGTTGAAAGTTCACTCCAAAATGTAAAAGACTGGGGTCAGGTTTTTACCAGACATATTGTGACATTTCCGCCTTTCAAACTAATCTCTTTTGAACCTCCTGTGATAACAAAACCCTCCCCTTAGTTGTGTCAAAATAAATTTTCCAAAAAATCTGACAAGAAAAAAACAACAACAGTTTCCTAGAGCAATCCATCTTGGGTAAACATGGTGTAGACAGCTGACATGTGTTGCCCAGCATGCTATTGTAATAACCTGGAGATCCAGCCCCCTTAGGACTACCACTTCAAAATCTGACAAGGATGCATATGCATGGAACAAAAAACACTCTGGTTTCCCAACTTGGCCTGCTGAGCCAGACTACAAAAATATCTAGAAAATGTTGAAAAAAAGCTTGCTACAAGTACTGAATGTTTCTAGGCTAGGTCAGAAGCTTTTGGGGGGTCATTTTTGTACTCTAAACATCAGTGAAAACTGCATCTGTTTCCACCAAGAGTGCAGACACAAAAAAAAACTGTAACGACACCAGACTAAGCTGGTGGGAGGGGTCCTTCCTTTTGTCCCAAGATTAACACCTTTTTGAGGTTATTTGGTGAGATTTAGAAATTTGTGTGAAGTCCCTTTGTGGCTTAATGGGAGGGCAAATTGTGTGTTGACAATGGGGGTGTGTGAAGTGTGAAGAGGAGATTTGCTAGAAAAGGATTTAATGAACTTCTAGACTTCTACCCCCCTCCCCCAAAAAAAGAGAAAAGAAAAATTTCTCTCTTTCAAGCCATTCATCCCAAGAACTTCTAGACCTCTACCCTCCTCCCCAAAAAGAGACAAGAAAAAATTCTCTTCCAAACCATTTATCCAAAGAACTTCTAGACTACTGCCCCCCTCCCCCCAAAAAAGAGAAAAGAAAAATTTCTCTCTTTCAAGCCATTCAGCCAAAGAACATAACACTTGGGGTATTTCGAAAACTATACAAATTGAGTATATTTTCTTTCTTCCTCTCTTAACATCTATTCAAAAATAATCAGAAAGAATGCCAGATGTCAAAACATATGTCACATATTAGTATAATACTCATGGCTTCCTATATCCCCCTCCAACTTGTAACAAGATCGTGCCATATCGAGAAAATTAATCATTCTTTCATGACCATGAAAATGCAGTTCCTCTCTAGGTTTATTTGTCTAGTGGAAAACCTCTGATGAAAGATTGTTGCAGCAAATTCTTGCAGGGGCCTGTAGATTATAGGCACTCCCCTAAATTCTAGATACAGCACAACCAAATAAATATACCACGATGGTACCCCGCTGCGAATGAAAATTGTGCGAGTTACACAATCTACAAATTACGTAACTCAGCCATAAATTGGAGAAGCATTGAGTGATTTCCGTTTTGTTAAAGCTAGGCCATTCTCGCAGCCTAAGCTTTTAGAGTTACGAAATGGTTATATAAAATATGACAATGGCAAGATATGAACAGAAAAAAAACTCAAACATCTCAAGCAGTTCAGTATTGCCTTGGAAGAACACATTGTTCGTAGCAAACTTGATAACCATTCCGAAGAACGCATCACCAAAATGCCGTTGGATGTAGAGAAAGCAAAAACAAAAGCTCCAAGATCATTTGTCAATAGAAATTTCAGAAACTTTTGCTTGTGAACCAACAAATGTTTTTAAAACTTCCAAGAATATCACTTTTTGAATTTTTTTCTGGTGTTAGTCAAGGACAACTGCAAAGACTTACCTAGAGAACCAAACAAGACCCTAAAGAATTTTGTGTGGGTGGACAGGATATACAGTCACAACCAAAACCTTGGTCTGGACATTTGTAAGTCAGATAAGTTATGCTGAAAGCCTTGACACTTCAAAAACTGCCAACTGTTCCTTACATACTTATATAAAACACAAGTGTAACAGTATTATACCAATGGGAGTTGGTCAAGGAAAACTTTATGGAAACTTGGAGGCCTCCAAATGCATATTTCAAGTCCATAAATGACAAAACCAAGCTGTTCAAGACTTAGCTAAGGAAGGATTGTCTAAAAATACAACATCCTTTTATCCCATACAGGAAATCCCAATCATAGCATTAGAGAAAAGACAAGCTTACCATGAAAAGGATAGAGATAAATCTTCCTTTTGTGCAATCTTTAAATGATTACAGCCATAAATATGTAAACTTTGATAATTGCTGTCTATTGTTGTATAGATGGTTTAATTTCTTGAAAAGAAGGATTTAGACTTTTTTGTGAAGACCCACCACCGGTCTTGTCTGTCTGTCTAACTGTTGAAACAGAATGCCGTCAGCAGGCCTTCTACGCTTCCGAAAATTCAGCGCTGACAAACGGTAGCAACACACAAGCGTTTGTCCCCTTGTTTATGATAAACAGCGATCAATGGTGGGATAAATACGGCCCCAGTTCCTGCCTGAAACTGACAGGTCTGCTGACAATGGTGACGGGACACTTCCCCGCAAACAACCGGGCATTTCTTTGCAAAGTGGCTCGGGGATGCACGATTTGTTCAAACAAGTGGGGCGGCTAGGACGGAAGAGTGGCCCCCAGAAATTCCTGAGGGCCTATGCTGCTTTGATTTTAGGGGTCTGGCATGGTAATGCTGTCTTCAACTCCCCAGCGAAACCAAACACTCCACCCTTACCCGTGCTAACGGCCGTGGATTGAGATACACCCAAACACGCTGAATGCGCGCATTCACGGGGCGGGGGAAACACGATCGCGCCCCCCTGTACACCACGGGAAAGACAAGACGGAATTTTTGCAAGCGAGTGTGGAAGGGTGGTTGCGTACACCTCGGGTGATGCCGGTAATATGAGCGCCCCCATTGTGTTCTGTATCAACCATGGCGGACATAAATGACTCTCGTCTGAAAAGCGGAGCTGCCTCGGCTTCGGTTCAGTTACAACAATGAAATAAGTGCAGCAGGGCCGAACTCCGAGTGCGCATTTTGAGAGCCTTGTAAAACAAAGCTGAGTTTATACCCAGGAAAGCGAACAGTGGACACACTGCATGCAACAGAAGATTTAATTGAAGTATTTTCTTACACCTACCAGATGGATTTCTTCCTACAAGGGACCGGTAAACAACTGTCCCCTCATTGTACAACCCTCGGCCTTTTATAAAAAGAACATCTTGTTAGGTGTCAGAGAAAAATCTTGTCTACCTGCTATGAAAACATACAGCGACCGCTTTCCTTTCAAGATGACTCAATACAGCCCTCCGTACAGACTGTGTAAACGTGACGGGAAAATACAAACAGGATTCCACTTTTGCTCAGCCCTGTGGCACTCCAGAAACCTTCCCATGACATGGGTGTGGTGTGATCCGCAAAAACAACTTTGAAGTCCTCGCTTTCCCTTCCAACGTCGTAAAAACACACAAATACCTTCCAAATGCTTGTAGGAAATGCTAGAAACAATTTAAGCCCTCGCATGATCAAAAAGAACTATAGAATTCGCACTCTAACTGAAACATATAATATTGAATAATCTTCCAAAATTTTCAAAAGAGAAGACATTTGATTTGTTATTTCCCTCTTCCACTGGCTTCGAAAAAGGAGTCGAACCAAATAATCCAGGATCTAGAGTTAGCTTTTACTAGCTTTAGACTAGAGTAGACACTTGTGATATTGTTTTTACACTGTTTTATTCTTTTGTGTTACCTGCAATTAGCCCACGGGCAAGAATTTGCAATAGACTTTATCAAGAGTTATTACAGATATGACAGCTACAAGACTAGATAGTAAATTGGGACACTTCCCCAAACAACATGATTTTTCCGCAATCTCTCTAGCCGTAACTATGGGGCAATTGTCTTTAGGAGATTACTACAGACATCCTGTGTGAATCTGCGTCGACTGGGTGGTCTGGGAAAGTTTACAGTGTAGAGGCTGTACAAACCAGAATGGTCCTGCACCCAAGTTTATACAGATTAGACAGGTGTCCGGGCAAAAGTCAGCAAACGTTGCCGGGGTCGGCAAGTGTGTCAGGGACCTACAATGACCACCCAGTTTCTCTCTGGTCAGAACTTTGGACAACCCGAGTTGTTATTCCTTGCTATATCCCACAGAAGAAGCCGACAGTTTGCTTTCTTTGGCTGTACTATTGACAAGCGTTTGACAACGTTATTAACTAGTATGGTAGATCCGACAGTTATGACGAAATACCCGTTGTGACCGGGTTTAATGATTATACACCAGTTGACTTAGTTATTGTCCAACCGTGTGCACCGGAGCGCTAGGTGGATTTGCTTCTGTCTGTTATTTCTGTTGATATCCAAATGAAACCACACTTTTAAAAACTGTCAGCATGGCTGTCTTCCTTTCGAAAGTAATGGTTTTCTTTGCCTTGAATCTTAACAGTCAGTAGTTATAAAGGAACATTGACATTTTGAATAAAACTTGGAATAAAAATTAAGTACAGCCAACTTCAAACTATTTTGCAAACAAAAATGAATTGATTTAGTATTCCTTGAAAACTTTTGTCAAACAAAAGCATGAAACAAATTTCCAAGCATCCCTAAATACGTATTTTTTACAAACAACCAATAAAGGTTACCCTCGGATAAAGGTGAACCAGCGTTAACAACCCAAGGCTAAATATCCAAGACATGGAGGAGTTTTCAAACCAAATCAGTCTTGACTTTCTGCACTTCTTGTCAAGGCCAAAGTCCAACACACCATCCGACAGAAGTCAAGGGTCAAGAATGCCCAAGTATGACCAGAATTAATTAACCTGTCGCATGATATACACAGTCAAAGTGCCGCTGGTTTACTCTCTTGCTCAGAAGAGCCATCTCTATTTGTCTACCATGAAGAACTTTGTATTCAAGTCAGATACAGCGGGTATCAATCACAATAAACAATGAAGCCCTCAAGCAACTGTCCACAACTATGCTGCCGTATTTTTTCTACATTCAAGTTGAAGTTCCAACTTTAGCTGAGAGAATTTCACACAAGTGTATCTTGGACTTCTGCGTAATTGTTTTGGACAACAGTTTTCCTCAGTGGCTAGTTCTAGGAGTGTCAAGATCTTAAAGAAAGTCTCCCCAAGTGTTCTTGTTGCCTGTTGATTTATAAGACATGTGGGATTGCAGGAAGGAGCAGTGTTTAGGTTGTGTCTGCTAGGGGGGAGGGCACTAAATCTACTCCTGACAGGGGGTTGACAGAAGTGTTTTGTTTTCCAAGTCTCTCCTTTTAGATCTGTTGCCAGATCAGATCTTTCAGTTCGATAGAGGAAACAGACTTATGCTTCTTCGCAACTGCCAGGATCAACAATGGAATATTTTCTTTTTTAGTTTCTGAGTAAGTCATGTTGGAAATAAAGCATGCGAATAGATGGGGGAGGGGGGTTTTAGAATCAGTGATAGCTTGAAGATATATGAATGGCATGCTAAAAGTTTAAACGACCGCAAGTGCTCTTATGTTCCTTCAAGTCTCTAAAATTTATAGCAAATGTCTGGCCAGTTAAGTAGTAGTAAAAGTAGAGTAATTTGATTCATTTCATTGAGGCAGAACTCAAGGACATTTATCCACTCTTTGTATGGGTTAAAAACACTCAGTTGACCTGAAATGTCATATCTAATCTAGCAGTTAACTGGATGAAATCAAATATAAGACAAGGCCTCTGACGTTTGCTAAGAATCTTGCTTAAAATGTGTCATATCGGATACCACAAAAAATGTCATTCACACAACTTAACTGAGTAGTTTGAGAATGCATATACTCGGATGTCAAAAATCTTTCACTTTCAGGCTTGAAACAGTCAAATTTCCAATTTAAAGGTATAAAACTATTAATTTCACACTCGCAAAGGTTACAAATCAAAGGGATCAGACATCACTCACACACTCCAGGTGAAAATGAGTTGAAAAGGGCAAGCAGAGTTTCTTGTTTCCCCTGCCCATTTGCACCTGGTTTGGAGTAATTGACAGGGATTCTGCAATCCTTCCCTTATCTTGACATGGCACCACATAACCCTATCCTCACTTTACCACTTCAAAGGGAAGATTCAGGCTATCCTGTCCAATTCCATGTGGAAAACGTTAGGGAAATGTAACCGAGCACACCTCAGGAAACTGCCAGGAGATAAACTCTTGCCCCAAATCCAGTTCTAAACTCCACACCAACATTTTTTTCTCTCTCTGGAACAATTAAAATTTAAGACTCCAAAAAACCATTACCCTTCCTAAACAAAGAAAAACAAAACCACTACCTACTTATTCCCTAAAACCACTACAGGGCGACGTAAAAACTTCATGTCAAGGATATAAGAATGAAATTACATTATACTGACAGATGCACGAAATCTAACATTTGGGACTACATCTGTGAAAATACTATTACTTTTACGACCGAGAACATGTCAAAACAGTAGTGCAATGGTCAATGTCAAGAAGAACTATAAAAGACAGAATGGGGCTGGTCATAAACTGTAAAGTAGTGTAGATAACTGAGTTCGTCGACCCTTTTTGGTGAATCAAGCTGTAGTTTTCAGTAGTGAAAAGACTTGCTAGACACATTCTTCGCTTTCAACCCTACCTTTAGTAATTTGTAATCCTTACAGTTTATTTGTGTGTAATATTATTGCAATTATCTTTCATCAAATCAAGTTTTCATCTTTTGTAAATTAAGAAAATTGTTATTGAAAAGACCTGCTAGATTTCAGTAACACATTATTCACTTTCAACCCTACCATTGTTGACTTGTAACGGTCATGGTTTACTTAATATATGTGTAACAGTACAACACTGGCTTGCACTAGTGTAAATTTTTACTTTCGCGGTGGCAGGAAAATGGAGTGTTCGGAGTGGTTTTAAGTTTGCGATAGACTGTAGGCCATACTATAGTGGGAAAATGTGGTTTTAAAATTGCAGTGAAGTGGTCACCGCGAAAACCGCAAACACAAAACTACCACGAACATTTCTGCATTTACACTATATCAATGATGCAACCTTAGCATGTCCAAGAAAGACTCAGAGGTCCAGTTTGAGCTAATCTGCTTCTTATTTTGACATTTCTAATCTAAACACCAACACCTGGCCTGTATTTCACCCACAAGACAGGCATTCCTGATGGGAAGGCAGGGGACTGGGACTACCTTTGTGTCAGCCTAGGTGACACAGGCCAGGCCCTGGACTTCACTGATTATTTATCTTGTAAAATTTGATTGAACCGTGTGGGCTCCCAGATATGAACACATCTCACACCTGCGTGGCTAAAGGTCCATAATTCTTTCTACTCCCATGTGAAAATCACAAAACATTTACATTTCTACCTTACATACATGCAGTAGCTGTAATTTTATCAAAGGATCTTTTCAGAAAACATCTGAATTTTTCCACGCAAAAAACAAAAGAAACATTTACAAATTTCGCCCTTTCTCATACAAAGTGACTTATTTGCCGTGTCAAATTTTATCAAAGGATCTTTCCAGAAAACATCTGAATTTTTCTTCCTCATTTGTGGAATCTTGTCACCAATTTATCATACAAGATAAATGAAATTAGTACTCTATGCCATCTCCTTTTCTTTCATCAGGAAATAATAATTGCATTATATATTTTGTCCCTCCTTCGCCTATCGGGAGTTCTAGCCATTCGAACTTGTACATCTGGTGAAGGTTCATAAATCTGAAGTCTGGAGAATGTCAACACAACACGCTCCTTAACTTTTATGGCCATTGAAAGGGCCATAATTCTACAGGAAGGGGTTAGATTTAGAGTATCACTTCTATAGAAGCTTCTTAGTGGATAACAGACAACCTTTAGGACAGATGTTTTTCCATTTATACACTTGTGGTTGGAAATAAATTATTTCAAGATTGTGTGCTTTTCATCAGATTTGCTGAGGTCAG
Source organism: Branchiostoma floridae (assembly GCF_000003815.2). Classification (NCBI taxonomy): domain Eukaryota; kingdom Metazoa; phylum Chordata; class Leptocardii; order Amphioxiformes; family Branchiostomatidae; genus Branchiostoma; species Branchiostoma floridae. Next base: position 28,545,041 of record NC_049982.1, read on the forward strand.
AGTTAAGGAGAGCTGTGCAAGTTGTTATTCACCCATACAAAACCATTGATCTTGTTGGAAAAAAAAATACACGAAACAAACAATTCAGCCACTGTGATACTTAATATGCTTTCCCTGAAAATGCATTTACGAAAGGAAAAAGTAATTTGATTTGATCCGATCTAGTTTGGACAAACCGATTCATACACTGGAAAACTGGGCTATGCGGCGGCCCGGTAGAAATTAGCGAAATAGAGTTAATCATTCTAAAGCCGGGGAGAGGGGCTTTGCAGCTTGTTGCCATGGCAACGGATGATGCTAATGGCGGGGTAACCGTGGGGATCAGGTGGTTACAGGAGAGGGAGGAATAAAGGTATTAATGATGTCAATTTTGTGGGGGCTAAGTGATGGGAAATCCTATTATGCACGTTTTGGATCTCATTTTCGCAACCTAGCTGGACACTAGATCAAAGTGTTCCACCTTTTCTTGACCACAACAAAAACTGTTGATAAACGCTGTCATGCCTAGCATCTTACAACAAAAATACTGCAATATTGTGCCCACAAACAACACATTATGGTATCTCTTTGCATAAATTTCCTGGTAAAATATAACGCTAGTTCACCTTTATCCGTGGGGTGACCTTTATCCGTTGTCTTTAAAAACAGCACATTTAGCTATAGGAGTATCAAATCTGCAGACTGTGCTTTTCAATATCTTAAAACTGTTCCGATTTGAAACCACTGTCCGTCGACTTCATATCCCTAAATACGCTTTTTCTTACAAACAACGAATATAGGTTACCCTCGGATAAAGGTGAACCAGCGTTACACTAAGAAAGAAATATAACTCCTTAGAGTTTGTCCCTACCCAAACAACTGCCATGTTGGTCTGTATGTTCTCATAAACATTAACAACCTAAGATACTGTAAACTTATTTATTTTTGTGGGGACCTGATTTTACTTTCGGCAAGAAAAACAGTTTTTCCGGTGTTGGAAGTTAATGTTCTGTAGTTCATATGTAGTACAAAACACAAATTTGCATCATTTTGTTGGAAGAGGTCTCTGAAAAGAACTTGGCGATAAAAACAATGCAAACATTTCAGGGTTTACAGTACATGCAAAATCTATATAGACTTCTGTTTTCCTGTACATCTTTTTACCATATACTGTAGACCAAACAAAGAGTTTTACAGGTGCACTTTTGGGAGGACCACTTCCAGCGATAGAGATTTGTTGCCAAGAAATACTGGTCCCACTTCAACAACTCATCAATAAACCGGAGTATTTCTACAGTGTAAAACTTGCCAGAACCCCGCTATTAAAAACCGACAGTTAACTCGGGTATTTCTTAACAATGTATAAAAGTTGTAGACAGTAGTAGAATGAAGGGACCCTAGTTCAATACAAACATGCAGACTGTCACTGTGAACCAAGATATGGCCCTTTCTCTCTGGCTATAAAGTTGTTATTTACAGCCAGTAGGGTCTAGCTCTGGTGGTCACTCAGATAATTTACGAGTATACCTTTAAGAAACTCTGGGTTATTCTACCAAGGGGATCTCAACCCGCATACAAACGTGTTAGGCACAGCTTCTTCAGACAAATAAACATCGGGAGAAACCCTTTTCGGTTCACATGCATTTGTCTGTACATGTAATATAAATAATTCCAGCAATCAACAGTAACCATAAAGACTTTTGCTTGAAAAAACATCTGATAGAAATTTAAAGCATCTACTCCGAACCCGACTTTCAAGTCAAAATTCGAAGACATGATGCAGACTAAGGTAATAAATTTACAACACTGACAAAAAATTTAGGACATTGACTTTTCAACTACAGTTGTCACATGCCAGTTAGCGCACACGGGAAAAGTTCCATGGGTGAATTTAGAATGCTTGAGGAATCCATTGCCAACAGAGACACATGTTCACCATACAAGTCCTTAGATTTATGGACAATGGGGTAGCACTGGTGCCAAGTTTGACAGCTCTTCTTGGCTAGAACAGTAGGTCCAGGTGTGATATCTTTCTTTAACAAAGGTGTTCGTTCTCCCAGCTAGGGCAAGCGACCCTGGCTTCAAGCCAACTTCCAAACAGATCCAGCCTTGCCCCTAAACAAACAAGTGTTATTTATCCCTCAATTTGGATTCTGCCTGCAATACTATCGTACATCAAAGAGCGGTGGACGGGCTTGTCACAGGGGGGACCATCTGATGGCATTATGGAGCAAAATCACAAAAGTACACACACGAACACACAGGGCTAATCGCTTTGGTACATTCTTAAATGCACTGTGATTGTAGTACAGCAAAACATCAATACCCTTCAAAGCACTATACGGCATACCTCTTAGCATTACGGCTTACGTTCGTCTTTTTTTCTTGTTTCCGTTCTAGCATGTTGTATCTATGTATTTCTAAGAAGCCAGTATACACATACAGACCCAATACCACTATCCCCACAAGAATGTGCTCCATCCGGTATGACTGGGCCGGTACCCAAGTATATTGCCGAGATAACCGCCTACCAATCAGTTTACAAGGCGTATTTCCGGGCTGGGCTAAGACGTTGTATAGCAGTTGGGTGATTTTGCGATAGCCCACTCACGTTTACAGGAAGAGCTAGATTTGGAAAAGTCACTGCAACCAAAACCTACACCTGTTCAAAGCAATGAAGAGTTACTACGAAAATCTTTCACTAAGGCATATTGTACCATATAACTGCCATCCACTGTCTATAGAGTCCTATACGTGAAGATTATAAAACTTTATTTTAGTCAATCTCATCACTTTACAGCTTTCAATAAACTTTTACAACTGCTATTGAATTTTACGTTTCTGAATAAACAATTTCCAGAACACAACCAGCTTTATAAACTTTGGTTTCATCATAAAACAGTGATAAAGTTGGGATATTTCAGTTAACCATTTTAAACTGAAAAGGGCTGCAGAATCACAGATATCATCATGTAATGGTTAACCTGTTTAACCAAACTCTTATCTGATTGGCTAAGGAGATAGTTGTGTGTGCTTAGAACACCTGCCTCCAAATTGCAGGGTTTTCAGAAACCACGACACCCAATAAACAGTCAGTAAAAGATTTACAGGCGTTTAACAATGGGGGGGGGGGGGTGAGGGCCTGGATTGTAAGGGCAGGGGCAGTCTCTGGAAAACGACTTGTTGACGGTAAACATTAGGTACACAATGGGATGGGAAATTCACACTGACGTGAAGAGGGGCATAAAAACAGGACAACAACAGCATCCATATAGCACCGGGTCTTCAACACATGGTCTTTTCAGAATCTGTGAAAACCATATCTCTATATTTGTGCATTTGTTTCTGTATCACACGTTTATCTTAGAGTTATGTGTACAATTTTAATCGCCTTCCCTTATCTAACATACTACTTGCCACAGTGTGTTAACTTGATACGAATTGACCTGTTGTTTTACTTTTAGGATATTTTGTATGCATTATTTATTGTTTTCTTTTTAACAACTTGTATCTTGACTTGTTGTCAACATTAACGATAAACAAACAAATAGTAACAAAATGTTACTCCTATAATAAAACAAATCCTTATGGAGGTTCTTGACTTTTTTAAGCAACAAGGGATTTTTTTTCAAATTTGAATGCTATCTTTTTATTATCTGTGTGCTCTGTCATTCCTTGTGATATGATAGACCTGCAGTGATCAGAATGTTATGTATACATCAGCTGTTGCTTCTGCTGTAGCAATCCGTCACCATACAGATACCACATGACATCCCCGCGATTATATCATCCAAATATTATCTCACTTTCCGGGGCGGACCACTGCGTGTGGCGCATGCCAGCCATTCCCCCGCGGCCGGGAGCACCTCCTACTGCGTTATCGGAGCCCTACGAAATCCTCCGCTGACCGTCCCTCTCCTCCCCGCTGTGAGTCGTAATCCCAGGCACAACTCTCGGGATGCCTGTGCCCGCCATGTCTAGTACAACTCCTCTAGTTTTGTCCAGTGACCACTTTTGGCAGCTCGGTGAGACCTGATGACAGGGCCCGAGATCAGCCAGGGGCAGGTGACAGTCTTTAACCCCGTTGCTACGGTAACCAGGTTGCCAGACCAACACCCGATCTCGGCAGGACTGTATTTTTGGGAGGGGGTGACTACACGCCCTGTTTGAAGCCCACCATATTTGAGGGGATACGTTTCATGGGATTGGCGACCCCAATCTGCCAGGTCGAAGGTCGGGCATAAATCACCCAGGCTCTGACATGACTGAGCTGGGGAACTTGTGTGAAATTCAGATTATGTTGTGAATTTGTCATGTCAGTGTGAAGAAATGTGCAGGCTAGCTGCCCCCCCCCCTTTCCCTGGAGGCCCGACTCTAGGCCACATCCTATGTCACTGTCAGTGCTACTCAAACCATGACTTGAGATTTACCGGGAAGAATTCGAGACATCCTTGGCTGTTGTAAGATGTTACACTATTTCAAGGCCATGGTAGGATTGCTGGCGGGCTTATTTCGATAATTCGTTTGGAGAACAAATCATCTAGTCTGATACAACCTAAGCTGTTTCGTAGTAATCGATTTTGTACACTTACCTATGACGGTGAGTGAGTAGTTTACGTTGATGCTCCCGAAGCCGTTGGTCGCTTTACACGTGTAATGTCCGGCGTCGTGCGCCTCCGCGTTTTTTATCTTCAAACCCTGGCGTAGGACTCTAAATCTCGTCCAACCGCTGTGTATCGTTTTCAGGTCTTTTGTCCACATGGTGAGGGGAGGGGGGTCGCCCTCCACGGGACACGGCAGTTTGATATTCCGTCCTAATCGTACAGTTTGGTGCGTGATAACTCGTTCCGAAAGTCGAGGCGGTCCTGTCGCGGGAAATAGACAAAACAATACGTTAAGAAAAACATGTCAATATTTATCAAGGTCGTGAAATACATGGCATGCCGTTTGATATGAACGTCAACGTCAAAAATATCTACCGATGATAAAATTTGGTAACACACACCAACCAAGCAGATGCATTTTAATAAAAGATTATAGGGTGAGAAGGGCAAAGCCTTGTTGTCAAATTGAGCAAGCTGATACCATTGACATTTTTCAACAAAAAATATATCAAATATTTCCCACGAACATCATGTCTTCATAGTTTTGCTTTACGTTTTTATGGTCGACCATTTGGTCGCAAAAAAAACAACATGTGCAACACTAAGCACAGATATAAACTGTAGTCATATGAACCACACACTCAGAGGACTGAAAATACCATATTGTCTTTTCTCGCCCGCGTGTTACTCAAAAGCGGTCTCTCGGTAAACAACCTGCCCCCAAGTTGCCACTACATTGTTTTCCTTTGCGACGGGGTGCTTAAGTAAATCGTGCATTCGCACGGGGGTGAAAATATTCCGTGTTTATAGAGTTTTGCTTGCTGTCCCCCCCTTCTTGTGGACTCAGACTGCCTAGCATCCATGTGCCAAATGCCCAAGATGGCCACTTGTGTCACTAAGTCGGAGAAAAACGGGCGGACACAGCCATGTGTCGGTAAATACGTCCCCCCTCACCGCACACAAACATCTGCAAATGTGGAAGCTTCGCACAAAAATACCAAAAGTAAACAAATTACATCACCGCCCCTACATTTCATCAAAGCGAGGCTAACAATGCATGCGCACTATATCCTGTTGTCAAAAACCTTCCAAAAATCTACAAAAACTTCCCAATTATGCAAAAAAAATATCTACTTCTAAAAGCTATTCAACAATCTAAGTACCTCCTCTACTCTTTGTGTTAGACAAAGATAAAAATGAACAGAGTCCCTAACATTAAAATCAATAATTGTAAAGAGCTGATCCATAAAATAAGATCTTTTGACAAAGTGGCATTGTTGGCTAAAGGAATCGATTTAACTGGCCAAGCTGAAACCATGTCAAGTGGCCAACAACAAACAAGCCTCCATCCATACACACACTTCTGGTAATACTACATATTTTGTGCAAGCAATTGGTACTTCTGTCTTTTTTTGGACACCAAGTGTTTTTTACCTGTAGAGTATGGGCATATATAACAATGTTTTATCCAACATATAGAGTCTACCACACTTCTAAGAAGTATTGGAGGTGAGTTTTATAAATAAAAGTAACTATAATCGGTCACTTATTTGTATCTTATCTACATTCTAAGTGTAATTGAAACACCTGTTTTGTTCGTGATTTAATAGCTTTGCGTTAAATTTTCAAAAATCAAATTTCAACAAGAAAACAAGAACTGATTTTTTCCAGTCCTTTAAACTTCTTAATCTTTTCAGTCAGCTGATTTGTCCGAATGGAGAGAAGCTACCCAATCGACATTCCTTCTCACTGTTATATTTCACATCCAATTAACTCAGGAAAAAACTCAGAGGCCTGTTATGAAGCCAACTGGAACCATTGCAATCAACAGTTCCTTTCAATTTCCCTATCAGGAATTTGAAGCATGGTTGCACAACTGATAGGAATACCCTCAGTGGGCTAAGGGGCAACTTTTTGGGGGCAGGACCATTTGGATATAGGGGTGGTTAGAAAGCAGATATTTAGGAGTGACGGAAAACATCAAGACAACAACATCTTCAGTCTTCGTTTTGGATTTCGAAAGCTACGAACTTTGCTATCGCCACGTGTTGCATGACTCGAACACCATTCCATAATGACGTGAAATCTATTAAAGTCGAACGACCGCAGAAAAACAAAGTTCCCCGGCAAATTATAGCAACCAATTTCCAGGCGGATGGCAACCAAGCGTAACAAAGGGTGTTTACGTCACGACCCGGGCTCCTTATCGAGGCCGCGGAGTTTCTGTAGGATCATTAATTAGACGCGTGTTTGCGTACCAAGTCGTACGGTCTATTGTGTCGGCCTGGAAGGTCAGGGCCTAATAGTAATACACACAATGGCTAACCCCAGTTAATGAGCCATGCATGCCTTGGGACCACTGCTTGGGACAAAAGTTTGCATTTAAACTGTTACACTAAAAACCCCTTAGTTCCAAATCACAAAGACCTCTTCTCCATTTTTCTACACAAAATAACCGTCAGAAGTCATATGTCATAATCATATTCTGAAGAAAGATACATTTCGCTTATGAAACGTATGCGATGGGTATCTTGCCAACAATGGCTTGCTTTAACCAAACACATTTATCTTCTCTCTCAAAGGACTTCAAGTTCCAAGATTGTGTTGTTTTGAAAGGTAATTGGCCAGGTAATAATCGTTAGTTTTCCAAGCAGGCACACTTTTCTTTTGTGTCGTTGTCTTGACAAGAAACATTGGAACCTAGGGGAACGATTTACGACAACGTTTCTCCCGCCACTTGCTCGCTAAGCTCTGGGCTGGAGCGAGGGAATGGCATGCTAATCTCCGTTATATTAAAGTCTGGTATGCATGGTTTCCCTTTAGCTTGGCTCTAGGTAATATGGTACCCCGCTGAGAAACTTGAGGATATAAATCTAACCAACTTTCCAAGGGCTGGTCCAAAATATACATCATAAGGATCTGGGATAAATCTTCTCTCAAAAATTGCGGCATTATTTTTTACCCAGTGGTAGTAATATAGACAGTTTGCGTTCTAAACTGTGATGGTTAAGACCACCCTACTTTAAAAGAAGATGTAGTTCTATTCTACATACACAAGAGTTCAAGGCGACCCATGGATTACATTCTACCCTGGACATGTTTATGCTTCCACATATGCGGCTCCAGTAACAAAATCCTTATGGTTCGGGAAAGCCCTAGGATTAGCGAAAACGGCGTCTGTTCTTTCAATCATTTTTGCGGCCGACAAGAAGTCTATGTATCGCGCACTTCCATTTCATCTTTCACGCAGCCGTTCGCTGTATCTTATCGCGAGCGTATCAAAACTCGTCCGCCGACAGCAAGTTTTGTATCGTCTGTATCTGAGAAATAGATGACAACAAGTGTTGGTCCTTAGCCTTGGTCCAGACAGCTATAGTTTACCTAACCCTGAGAGCCCATATATTTGGGGAACCACACTCGACTTGTACCAACAAACCGGTGCCAACCGCTCTTCAGAAAATTGCAGACGGGGATATTTCAGCCCAGACACTTGGCTTATCTCGACTTGGAGACTGGAGATTACAAGCTGTTGCATGTTAGTTTTTCTTCGTGTCCAGACATTGAGATGATATGTATGTTCCCTTCCTTTAAAGATACAAGCATCACCACATTTTCTGCATACGTTTTGCACTTAAACAATACCTCTAGAAAACAAAACAACTGTTACTTCTAAGAAACTATCACTCTAAGGACCACAAAGTATTCCCCACAAAGTTTGCAACATGCGGATTGTGTTCACGTTTTCTTTTGTTTTCCTTTCTTGTCACTTGTTGCCCCACACAAATTTTCAAGGTTGTCTACTGCCCGAGAAATAACAATAAACTATGTGTCAATTTCACCTGACAAAATAAAGATTAGGTCACCAAGTTGGTAAGGAGATTGGCCACCTACTTTGTCCATTTAAATGTTTCCTTTTTTTTCGTGTGAGACAGGGTTCCAATTAGCTCATGTCTGGAATATGTTACGCCGCATTCCATCTAGCCACACTCAAAATACTTGCCTAAGAGTTATAGTAACATTGAGTTGTATTTTATAGTTTACACTGTATGAACTGCACCAAAGGGAGTGGTATAACATTAACAAGGGCTTTCCATGCCAGAGGCTACCTGGCATACTTTAATTATCACAAAATCTTTTTCACATCATAAAATGTTGACCAATTCGACACGCAGATTACGTCAAACAAAAGCAAGCCTGTATTCGCACCAGACTGAAGTTTATTTGGTGGATGAAGTAAAAAATGTAAGGTTATACTTTTGTTGACTTTTAGTGGCTACCATCTGAGTTGTGTCCGGGTTTTTTCAGAGGCTTGTCGTTCGCTGATACATTTGTTAGGGGTAAACTTGATCTTTGTGGGAACGTTTCCTTGCGGAATAAACTTTTCTCCTCGCACCCTCTTGCTTTAGGCAGGCTGGGAGTGAAGTCTCATGGCTTCCATCTTTCCTCGGCTGTGAAATTGTTCCCTTACCTCTCAGCACTGTTTATTTTTCCTCCCACCCATCTCCTGACAAACCCACCAGTATTTACTTGTTTTTCTTGACTTCTAGGAGCTAAAATTTCTGGAACCTCCTGGTTAGGTAAACATCCTTGCTTGGTGGGGCCACTCTTTACTGGGTTGACCCATGTCAGGAGAGCTTTAGGCCCACTTTACATTACGCTTTTCGCGTTAGCGGGACTGGCGTTAGCGGGGCTGCGTTAGCGGGAGCCCCGTGTAAAGAGAGTTCCCGTTAACGTAGTCCCGCTAACGTGAAATTTTCTCCCGTCCACTCCGAAGCGTACGGCCGTAGGCTCAGCGGGAGTCCCCGTCAACGCCAAACTGCGTATAAAGAGAACACGTCGGGCTCGCGTTAGCGGGAGTCAGGGTTTAGACGTTTAGCATAAAGCGCGCGCTTATTAGCATATGGCGCGAAAATGTTGGTTACAGATTTGCAAAACATTGGAGGAAAATTGCCAGCAGCGATCATGTTCATAACGCTGGGTAAGAATACAGTGATAAGAAAACAGTCTCCCGATAGTTACTTTTTTATATACTAGTAGAATGAATGTCAACCCAAAAATCAACCCGAACTACGCAAAAAAATAGTTTTCACGGCCTGCCTTTTCCGTAATGGCCACCTAGGCAGGCTCTTACGTCAATCGGGTCTGCAGTCAACCTTCAAAGCAGGCGGGATGTCAGCGAAAAATAGTCTCATTCTCACATTTTTGGACGACCTACTTTTGCACAATTTTCGTGGAAGACCTGTTATAAAATATATAAGTTCGATTCCGAATATTTTCTCCTGCAATACATCGTTACGTTGTACCGAAACCAGAAGCCGCTATTTCTGCAAATTTTGTAAGAAGTAATCCCATTACGCGTCTCCGATTGGCCGTTGCTATGACAGTGGTGGCCGTTGCTATGACATTGGTGGGGAAATTCCCGCCACATGAACTGCTGGCAGCTTGAGTTTTTACGTACGAGGTAGTTATTATACCTGCAGGAATTATGCGTATATTCACGGTTATTTCAGTACGTAGCCATAATTTAGCAGGTCATCACTGAAAGAAAGGGATCTTCTATCAAACAGTTCGCTTTGAAAGGGTTTTTAAGTGCTTTTTTATCGAAAATTTTGTGGTCGAAGTTACCGGAAGTGTCAGCGAAACAACAACGTAGTCAGGGACTTATTTCTCATGCAAGTCACGTATTTGAATTTTCAATCACTTGGTAGCGGTACGCAAACAAAAAATTAACGTTTGTTCAATATAACAACGTGCAGCTAAAAAGAACTGCCATCTTTACGGGTAGACCTTCACCAAGATTTTACATTCCACCGCGCGCCGCGGGTGTCCTGTCAGATTTCCGGGCGGTGTGTCTAAAGAGGTGCCGATAGCGGCGTCCCGATAACGGGAAATTTACCGCTAACGCGAAAAGCGTAATGTAAAGTGGGCCTTAGTTGGACTACAACTGGGAAAACCAGGCAAAGACAACAGGGGCTTGGTGTTACATTCTGCCCTGAATCTGTCATGAACTAAGAGACAAATAAGGGGCTGAGTTCTCTCAGCCAGGCTCTGTACAAAGGGACTACCATGCATTACTGTACTCGACTGGAAATACGGATTTACTCTTTTCTACTACTCCCTTAAAAACAGTAGCCATGTAACGCATTTGACTTGTGCCGTGTCTTCATTTAAAACCGATTCCAGAGTCTTCAAGAGTCAAGCGTTGGTCGCGATAGCTCGGAAAGCTTGGCCAGCATCACTCTTGCTAATGGAGAGGAGCTTAAAGTTTACAAGTAATTGGCGTAAAGGGATACTAAATTTTCACCTGGGGACCAATTACCTTGATACAGCTTGTGGCTGCTCTTAATTATGGCTCAGAACCAGACACTTCCTTTGGTACATCCTTAGTAAGTGCTCTTAGCTAGTAAACATAAACTACATACTGGACAGTCCTGAGTCTTGGGGCTATGTAATGGTGATGGTGTATACACTTGTGTACAGAGAAAATATCCCGCTTTGCCATTGCACAAAAAGTAACCGCTACTAGCTGCTATGTTGTAGCCTGGGCGCCAGACTTTTTAGCTTTGCTCCGCTTTCTCAGTTCGGCCTCGAAAGCGACCGAGACAGCGATAGAAAGCCAAAAAAAAAAGCTGGCATGCTAGCTATGTAGGCTATGCCTCTGCACTATATGTCAGGATGTGTATATACTCAAAGATCAAATCATGTTAGGTGTTAAAATACAACATAGACTAATAGTAAGGTTTCTAACATTTTTGTTGTTGGATTCTTTTTCAAAAGGATACAGTATATACTACCAAACATGTCCAGTTTTAAAATCTATACATTCCTAGAAGATTATAAGGCTGTGCCATCTCAGAAATTTTCTTTCTATCTTATCATCAGTGCTTTTAGTAACACACATCCCGAAAGGAAGTACATAAAATACTTGAGGAAGTGCTGCGTCTTCCACAATCCTTCAACGAACCTGCCAGACCCTCATAGCAAGCTTGCAATCACAACACACTGTATTAGCCGACTGTCCATATTGGACATGATTATGCATATTCTTGCTAGCAATCAACATAAAATAGATTGTCTCTTAGGTTTCTGTCTGTATACATTCCCAAGCTAAAAAAAAGGGGGAGGGGGGCAAATTTAGCTGACACATTATCTTAATCTTTCAAAGTCTATGGTGAAAAAAAGAAAGACATCTTTTCACAGACTAGACAATTCGGTCACCCACGGCATGATGGGTAAACTGCCATATGGCGCGTGCCACACCTGGAATAACGACTAATCCTGAAGGAAAAATGTCGGGAATCGTATCCCAAATTTTTCCTTTCTTCTCTTTTTACTGACAGTTTTTTTGCCAGATGGCAATTGTATTTGTCAGGCTCTGGTGTATAATCAAGCGATAGGGAACTTATGCTTCTTAACCTTTGGTGATGGTGGGGGGATCTAGTTAGGCTAGATTCCTGGGGGGCAGGGGTGGTTGTTGAAAGCTAGGAAAGGTTGCCTGACACCTAAACATATCACCCTACCCCCACAGTACCATCCTATTGAAGCGCCACAGCCTGGTACTGATTAGAAACAAAACTCTCAAAAGTCCGACTAATTTACACAATGACACAAGAAACTGGCCTTGAAGACAAATTACATTATTCCATAGAACAGACAAGTTCTAATAGTTTTTGATTTATCAAAGAGACCTACAAAAAAAGGACCTAGCTTCTTACAAATTTTACCTTTAAAACAACAACAGTTGCCCTCAAAATATGTTTTTACTCAGAGTCCAAGTGTCAAGTGCAACAATGAGGAGTGACTTTGAGTTTTTTAATCCGACAGGTCTATTTTTAGTCTTGCTTTTAAGTAGGGAGTCAATGCAATTTGGCTGGCTGACAAAGTAAGCCTTTTGACGTCTTGCACCTTGAAACCCTATATGAGGAAACTTTCTACTTACGAAAAAGCCCCCCTGCCGCACACATCAGTAGATATTTCAGACAATAACGACGCACATTAGCATGCTAAACACGAACACAACCCGTCACCGAAAATCTACCATAAGACATGTGCCTGTGGCGCTACACGCCGCGCCTTTAACCGCTGCCAAAACGTGTACACGATTAAAGAGACGTTCTAGAAACATGACCTTTCCAAACGAGGCTTCGACAAACGCTTGCCACCTTGAAAAGATTTGCCCCTCGCAACCTCTACAAGCATAGCGATCCAACCAAGTCGCTACATTTAAGTATTTATACATGATTGTCACTGCTAGACTTTAGAGATGACCTTTGTGATTTGGTGAAACCGTTGGTTAATGGCATAGGTTAGGCGCTTGTCGCTGGGTGAATTTAAAGGTAGCGATTCTGCATTTAACACTGCCGCCTTGTTACCTAATGCAAAAGGCCTGTTTGACGTTTCAGATTCTTGCATGTGCGTATAAATTATTTAATCGTATGTTTCTTTGTAAAACAAAGGAGGTTTGGTAAAACCAATCTTGCATATTCCAACTTTTTTTCCAATCTTAGAGCCTCACCAAAGTTGATACTGACACAATTCTTTACAAAATTTTAGCAAGAGGACTCCATGAAAACAAAGGGCTGGGAAAAAAACTTGCCTCAGTTGCTGAAACTGTTTTAAGTTCATATTCTAATGTAGCGCCTTTTTTTTTTTCAAATCAAACGACCGAGAAATGAAATTGGTGCGGCCTCAAACGAAGCAACGAGTCATTTCGTTTTTTTAATGTTTTCGCTCAGACATTTCAGAGCTAGAACCGGGATTTGAATAATGCAGCTTATCTAGCTACTGGCTCGAGACTCATTTAGGGGGTAAAATGAAAATCCAGGTCTTTGAAGGGATCACCTAGGAGAGTTAATTTCAGGCGCAACAAAATACCTGCTCCCATGACATTTGATATAAAAGGTTTCGCCTCCATTCAAAATTCAACAAGACAGTATGCGTCAATAAGTAACAGAAAAGTCTTGTCAAGATTCTTCCAAAACAATTCTTTTGACCTAAAATGAAGAAGCAGTTGTTTACCTTCACAAAGGAATAAAAAAAGTACTAAAATAACTGTCTAGGAGTTAATATTATCGAAAAGACATGTTACAAGTAAACGATATCCTGTCGAGATATTTCAAAACTGGCACTTGTTTACGTTCACCAAGAAATAAAAAAAATTACTAACATAACTATCTAGAAGTGAATGTTATCCAAAAAGACATGTTACAAGTAAACGATATCCTGGCGAGATATTTTGCAACTGGTTTTCCAAATGTTGGGTTAACCTTCTTTTGATCTGGGCACGCCCGCCGATGCTCTAACCGACCCCGCACCTTCTAAATACAGACGCATTGGCGGACATGAAGGCTATAGCCTTACACTTGGACGGCCCTCTGGCCCATATATGCCACCGAAATGACCCCTGTAATAAGAGGACCTTCCCCTGTAATAAAAATCACAGTGGGAGATCCACACTTTCTGGAACACCCATGCCTTCGAACACGTCTAGTTTAAAACAACTGTAATGTAAATCAACTAGCTCACTCCTTTATGGTACGGATTTTTGTCTTTCACCACTTTTGAACACTGGGGAATATGACTGAGAATAAATGGACAGTGGGTAGGCTACTACCGATATCACTGGGACATGGCTTTTACAACCATATCAGCTAGCTGATGAACGTGAGTATGGCCAAGACATACAGGGGGACAATTCAAGGGCAGAAAATGGCAACTGATCTAGAGGACATTTTCCAAATGTCTAGTATACAGTACTAGTAGCAGATAACATGTTTAGTGTAAAAATATAGCAAAATCGCTGTACAGTAAGATAACTTTATGGGGAAAACTGTTTGGAAGCACATTCATATTTATAAGACCTGAACATTTCTTGCAAAAAAAGTCTTTCTTTTTCTATGAAGAATATCTTGTATAAACCTTTATTTTCTGTGAAACGAGGATATTCATTTCTACCAATAGCTGAAGATTTCTTGCAAAGAAATTCAATTTCTTTTTTATTTTGACAATGCATATGTTGTAGGAATGTTTTGTTTGTCTTATACTTTCAGTAAACAGTTGCACAATCAACTCTTAAAGGATGTTTATTTTTCAGAAAACTTCTAAAATGTTTTGTTTTTTTACCCTGAATACACATTTTACCCCCTTTTACCCCATGCCTTCACCCCATGAGACTTTCAGTGGCTCTGTACCCTTATCCGAGAGGATTAAATTGGGGCCGAACTCTCATGTGCATCTGAAAGGCACAAATCCTCCTAAAAGAAATTTAAAAATCCTGGATTAAGTTGACTATAATTTTCGGGGCAGGACGAACAAAAGAAGTGGATGTTGATCTTTTGTCTAGTGTGTCTACAACCGAGAGGGAGATATTCTTCCTGAGATTTTATTCTTACCAAATATAGGTCATTTGGGGCTAACATTAGGGAAGGTTAGGTAAGTCAGAGTAAACAAAAAAAGAAAAAAAATTTCTGACAGAAAACGTTACTTAAAACTGGTAATCTTTTTGTGGGCAATTTGTAGATTTATGCTTTATGTAAATATCTACAAACAAGTTTTAAAAAAAAGAACTCTTCCAGAGTTTAATTTACTTGCTGAACATTGTGGTGTTAAATTGGAAACCTTGTAAAATATTTTGTGCCGACAGGATTTCTAGAGGCGTGAAGTTCTTCCCCACTCGATAATATTCACACCTAGGCCAGAAGTGTGCAAAGAAGATTCCAGGATTTAGAGGGGAGGGGGGCGAATTCCCGGAAATGTGTTCATTTCATAATGTAAAAACATTTCCCCATTTTCAACATACGGAAAGTTCTTTTCAAAAAGACAGCCACTAAATGTACCAATAGCCCGAGGCTAGGATTTCCCGTCCTTTTCATTGGCATGAACACCTACTGTTTAGGGGCAACCCCAATTTTCCGCTAAAAGGGGCACGAAAAAGAAGTTGGAGCGTTGACTGGCAGCAAGATTGAGCTCAGATAAAATCGTCACAAATCGTCTGACAAGTTTGGGTGGAGAAAAATTAGCAGGAGGAATTCGTAACGCTGTGGTTGGGGAGAGGAGAAGGCATGGTGGCTCGTCCGTGAGACTTCTTGTCCAAACAGTCCATAACATTCCTCCCCGTCCATTCATTCTTGGCAAATTTAGATTGAAGACCAGTTTCTTCCCTCTCCCTCCCTTTTCTTTCTTTTCCCTAAAGAGTGGGGCAGGGCCTTTTTTTATTCATTCCTCCCATTAATTGTGGTGCGCTGCTGCGAAAATAATAGTCTCCACTGTATGCTGACTAATGAGCGACCAAACGACCATCATTTACACGACAATGTTCAATGCTCACTCAATGGGACAACTCTAGTGGAAAATCTACACAAATTTGCCACACATTTTCCTTGTTTAGAAGTGTGAAGAAATGGAGGAAAAATAATGATCCTTACCTCGAGCTCCCAGTGTTGATTGGACATGTAGGAAAAACAAGAGTGCGGTCCACAACATCGCCATCATCTGTTGTACAGGTCTTCTTACACTCGAGTCAGAAAATCTAGAGAAAGAAGAAGAAAAATCATCAACTAGGTGATAATGAGGAGGCATTATTAAGGCATTAGCGTTCTTTTGTTCGATCAGACACCACGGGGAATTAATGAACCACTCAAATAGACTCACAGACAATGTGTTCAATTCTAAGGTCCACCTCCCACTGTTTTTTTTTTCTACTCCCCCCAAAAAACAATTTCCTTCCAATTTGTGTCCAAGTAAATTATTCCCTCTCTCCGTTTTCAGTTAACTGTTTAGCTTGCAAGTTTGGAAGGAAGCCGAACAAAAAAATATACGGCTTTCTGGCTCTTCAAGGCCTTGGTGTTTTGTAAACAAATAGAAGGAAAAAAGGGGTAACATTAGTAGAAAATAACCTCCCATGCTCACTTTGACATTTGCTTGTCGGTTCAACTACAACAAAAACATACACTTTCCAACCAAACAAATAAA
Source organism: Branchiostoma floridae (assembly GCF_000003815.2). NCBI lineage: Eukaryota > Metazoa > Chordata > Leptocardii > Amphioxiformes > Branchiostomatidae > Branchiostoma > Branchiostoma floridae. Next base: position 28,561,594 of record NC_049982.1, read on the forward strand.
AAACCTTACACTATATTTGGTGGTAAAAATGTTGTAACCACCCAGACTGAAAAAAAAGGACCTGCACAACATAATTGTCCAGAGCAGGCGATGAATATGCAAGATAGTATTGCAAAGCACACAAGATCTGGAGATATTGTAAACAAGTCCGGCGGTAAAATCACCTCTCGATGGACTTCGACCCCTTTACGGGAGCCATGCCACTTCATAGACCACAAACTCTATCTGTACGCAAAAAAAAAAAGGTGGTCACTCTTACTATTCTTAGGTTATTTCTAGGTGGATTCAAATAAACATTCGCTAGTAGATATACCAAGTGGTTGGGTTGTTTGGCACGAATGAAGGGGTCTAATTTGACCGGGCTTCGAACCCGTAACGTCCGGTACTGAACATCAAAACCCGTGAGCGGCCATCTGTAAAAGAACCCCTCGCGCACAACACAAACATACACAGATATGGGTGAGTAGTGGGAGCAAGAGAGAGAGTTAGACAGACAACCTTCTAGAGCAGCTTGGGTGGGAATGATGGCTAGGTAGTTCCTTCTTTTTCCTCCTTTCCGCCTCGCAACCTCGACATATCAAGTCCCGGAGAGAGTCCATTCTGTAGTCCTCGCACATGACTGTTGTTGTAGTTAGTCCGTCCACACGACGATATTCCCGACAACAACTTCAGCAGGGACGGGGGCAACAGGTCCCGTGACGTCCCCCACACACAGACAAGAAGTCACAACAGTCTCGATTCCTGGTATTTAGCGGTCCTGGTTGAGCATTTTGCCGGGAAAATGTTGGATTGTTGTTGTGAGGACCGCTGAGTGCACCACGTTCCCCTGCCGGTCGCGCCACTCACTCAACGGCGCTACAAAAACTCGCTACAGGAAAAATGCAACAGGTCCCACTGCGGCTATGAATCAATCGGTGGAAGGACTTTTCCTACCAAAAGCCCGTGCCAGTTCCACTTTAGGCCATTAACGCTCGAAAAGAATGATGTCCGAGGGTACCACGGCGAGGAAATTTTGTTTTCAAAAGCTTGTTTACCCCGCAAATACCAACAGAAAATGCCTGCCGCGGATAGAATGACACCCCCTTCGGCCAGCGGTGCCACGGTTTCCCGAGCGGACTCGCTGCCTTCTTCCGCCGCCTGGAGCCGATCGTCGACCAGGATGTCGCTGCCACGCGGCCCGGCGTGATACTTGTAGTCCTCCCGGCAGGGATTCCTCGTCTCCAGGGTCCCTGCTGGGCTACAACACGGCAAAAAATCCAATCAGGGCCGTCGGTGGTGGGGCTACGTCAGTGGTAGTCCAACGGGGCAGGCGTGTTTGGCTGGGAGTGCAACCCGAACCGTGTAAGCTCCACTCCCGGCCCCCTCCGATTCACAAAGCCGCCCAAACCCGCCTTTCACATGCTAATGTACTCCTCCAAATCTTCGTCCACCGACTTCCAATCCCATTGGAGGCCGGAAATCGTCCCAAATCGACGATATATCGTCCCGAGAAAAACTTGGTGGCCCAGACCCTAGCGGGAGTGCTCCCAAACTCTGAACCTGAGAGCTCACAAATGGGGGCGAGCCGTTCTGTTTGAATAGAGTCACATGAAAAGGGCCCGTTCAAGTGCCCATGTCCTAATACCGTGTGCGGGTAGGGTTTCACTCGCTGCTCTGGAGCGGGCTCTGCTCAAAGGCGGCGCGAGTAGGGGAAACAAAGGGCCCAGCGCAACACAACACCCCTTATGTAGAGGCCAGAGACCTGGACGGATCCTGTGGGGGGAATGGGTGAAGTACTATGAAGGGGGGTATATGTTCTCACATTTCTTAATCTACGATTGGAGCAAACAAAGAAATATCAAAGAAAAACAATAATATCATATTTACCCGCCAATCAAGTTTGAAAAAATCGTGGATCAGATCATTTTATCATAAATGGTCGTTTTGTGGTGGTGAAGGGATATGCTTTGTTTACTTTTTAGCAAATACCGAGCCAATCTAAGAAGTCATCAAAAAGTACTCCATTTTGAAAGATGTCAGAAACTATGAGTCACGCAAAAAACGACCACCAGAAAAGGGGGTGTATTACTTGCACACGACTTTATACTATGATAGCTACCCTAGCACACTACAACAATCCATATAATCTCATAATAGTAATGATTTTCATGTGATATCACTATTTGTTAAGACTAAGACACGCCCAAGTAATAGAGAGATGGCGAGGCACTTTTTACGTACTTTTGTTTGTTATGCGTTTTTTACGCATTGCGTGCGTTCTAAGATCCACAATGCGCTCCCAGGACAAAGTAAATCCGGAAGTTTACAGAATGAACTGTCTGTAAGGTTTAAACCCGGTATGTTTTATTCTCCGACTCCCAGGTGCAAAAAGGCCTCTCTTGTCAAAAGCTTTCACAAAATCATCAAAATGTACGTATAATAAAAACAAAATATTATGAATTTCTTTAAAAACAATGTCGAGCGTTACATAAAAGAAAAATTTTACTAGTATGTTTTGTTATATAAATGAATAAACGGGCATATGTGTAATGGAAAATGCCATTATGGTTCAATAGCCTGGGTTGTTTACATTGGTTTCAGTTAAAGATTGTAAAAAATTAACCACGTTGGTGCTGTAATCTGCGCAATGTCAACAAACCGCGCGCTACAAAGATGGAAGGTCCCATTGGGAGTGGAGGGGGTGGCGTCTGTAGCGACTGAAACCCATCCAAGCATGCAGGGGTCACGGGTTAGCGGTTCCGTGCAAAGGACCATGAAACTGGCGACAGAAGACGGAGTTTTCTCGTGGCCTCAGGGCGGGAAGCGCGAACGAGAACACCCCGCATATTTTCCACCACATTTAGGGGTCATCCTGGCCAAACCATGCGCGGTCGGGGGCCCTGTCTGACAGACGAGACCTTCTACTAGCGGACAAGTGCAGCCTGCCAAATAAGGCATATGGACGAGCACACTATGTCCAAGGGGATACAAGGCACGATAAAATATACTGTAAAAGAATAAGTGTTTGCAGAGACTTAATCTAACGGTATGGAAGAAGATGAGATATTTATTAATAGTTTAAACTTTGTAGTTAAAAGAAGGTTCTAGGCGGGCAGATGACAGAACAAAAAATTTAGCGTCGTGGCAACCTCCCATGACAACCGCGAACATATAAAGTCACCGCCAACATTTCCTCTTCTACAGTATAGTTCAAAACTGTGGAAATTCTTTCGTTTTTCAGAGTATTTTCCTGTTTTGTTGCTTTTTTCGTTTTTCTAGGAAATAGATATCAACTGATAAAAAAGATACATTTTGTCTTATTTCAAGAGAAACGAACCATCATTTTGACGAAAAACAAAAATAAATAAGAAACGTTAACGTTGATAAAACTGGAATCAGTTTGTGTCAATGAAAGATAGTTTTGTAACTATTACTAACATCACTGCCCCTTTTTAATTTAGAGTTCCCTTTGATATAATTTTTTCTTCTAAGTTCATTAGTTAGCTACATGAAAAGGTTTGTCGGTGGTTTAAAGCATATTGGTTATCAAAAGTATGCAAATTATCGAATGATCTATCGATGTATATTCATGATCGGAAAATAACAAAACTCACCAATTAGCAAAACACACTCGATCTTCAACCCAAACAATCGCAGATGCTCGCTAAAACTCACAAATGACTTATAAGTGTGTATTTAAACTAATTCCTCTTGGAAACGCTTTTTGATTTCAGTATAAAATGGTTAAAAAAATGTTTGTATGGTCAAGAAACAAGAAAAATCCGTGTACATGTTGCGGGATAAAAGATGAAGGCGTGCGATCCCGAGCAGAGAAGATGGAACACATTTCATCTTCAATTTCAAGACCCCGCAGAGATGGGTTCGTCCACGGGTCAGGTCTAATTTCTACCGACAAGTGTGTCAGCTCACCCTGGTTAGCCTGGGCGCCAGACTGTTTCCAGGGGCTCTTCGCAGGCCAGCTCCTCGGCTGTAGGGTCCACATGCCCCCGAGGAAATTTTACCACAGAGCCCCCTACTTCTTCCCCTGTAATAAACCATGCTTTTGGTGGTGTTTCTCACGATTTAACTCTCGGGGATAGTGGTAAAGTGTTCTTGAAGGAATTGTGGCCGCCTAGAGCCGAGAAGGCTGACCTGCGTAAAGCCTGGATGCCAGTCTTATTTCAGCTCTAGACGTCGAATGCTCTCATGGTCGGTTCCGGACAAGAAAGACTGGACCCCAAAATCGTGATAAAATATTCAAATGACAGACGATAGATCTAAGTCTCAGTCTTTTTGGCCCGAAAACCGACCTACTACTAGAGAGTGTGCTGACGTAGACTGGACGCCAGACTGTTTCCAGGGCTTTCAGCTAGACCAGCTCCTCGGCCCCAGGGCCAACACGTGCCCCAAAGGAAAAATTAAGGGTGGATGGCGGCAAGTTCGCCCTGAAGCCAAGGAGTTGGCCTGTTGTGTAGGCCCTAAAAACCTCAAAAGTATGACATCCAGGAACTAGCACTAAAGCTATAAAGACTGGCTCATCTAGGCTAGCCTATGTCGACCGTTGAAACTGTCTTGTACCCAGGCTATTCTCCGGTCAGCAAGACTAGGTGAAATCAAGCCAAGATGTTAGCTCATATCCAACCAAGCCTGCGGCCATCCACCAAAAGATGAGACAGGAAATGGAATATTCTCCCACCGTGCTTTTTTTTCTTTCCTTCTTCAGAACATCAAAAGATGTGCCCAGAATGAAATACTAATGATGTCAAAGCGGTGCGCTCTTTGATGAAAGTAATGGGCTTGTTAGTGCACCGCGTGTTGTTCTGAAGACAGGCGAACCGCTAACCACAAGAGAACCGTTCAAAACGCCTTCAGGGGAAAAGTTCGGGATCATTTCATCCCTAATGATCTCCTAGTGTGTATATATAGCACAAGCGACCACTGCCTACTACTAGGTTCAATCACCGTATATAATGTTGTGATCTGAACGCATACATTCTGTGATAATTGTATAAGCCCCGGATATGGCGATCAAAAATTCTAGGTGTTGTTTTATAGGAAGCAGGTGTAGTTGTTTTGAAACGTTTATTTCTTGGTCACAAAAGGTAGGAATACGACAATCTAGATCTTTGAAACTGAAACGTTCGCTGCCAGTACCTACGTTAACGATATTTGGACCTGACCAGTGGAGGAGGTACTAAAACACTGATTTACTTAGACTATACGTCCCAAACCGAAATTACGATGTGACTATTTCCAATCACCCACCCCATAGTAAAAAAAAAAGAAACTATACTTAAACACACATCAAATGCTCATGGAAGCTCATCTGTGTTGGTTGTAATCATAGTAAAATGCTTAAATGACTTAAATTTCTTGCAACACAAAGATATACACGGATTAAGCTTGTCTAAACTCTTTTGACCAACTGCTGACGTCACGCATCCGCCGAGATCACGTGTTAATAAGACGACGTGTCTGTAACTCTCGCGAGTTTACGTTCTGAAGTGACTGGTCATTAGTATTCATCCTGATGAAGACGACTGTGGTCGTTAAAAATTTGATCCGTGTATAATGTATACCTTTGAATTGGAAGAAAGTTTAGCATTGTACTACATATCAAATGCCATAATCATATTCATAAGACTATGAAACCACCAAGCAAACCTCTTAATTGGAGATGACAGGAAAGATTATGCAGACAGTCGCCGGCGTCTGTCACAACAATGGTGAGATCTTATCACACACATCAGCATGTTTCTGTACCAATCCTCGCGGGCCTGTCTGCCCTAGCGAACCGCTCAGGTATGTGGAGGTACCCTAAATAATGACTGATCGTCTGCAACACTAACAGTGACGCTTCAAAGTTCCCTTAGTAGCATCACTGAGGTATTTGGGGGGGAGGGGGGGGGGGGGGTCACTCTAAATCTCAGACGTCATCAGAGGTATAAAGGTAGCAGGCTTCACCCAACTTTCTAGCAACTTTGTTGTTACTTTACCCCCATGAAAAGACTTTCTAAGCTGCAAGCAAAATTCTGTAACATTCAGAACCAACCATGTCCAGAGCTTCCATTTCCGCAAGGGTACCAATGCTGTAAGAAAAGGGATACGTTCGCGGTGGCTTTATCTTCGTTTTTAACTTCTTCACACGAATCACAGCAAACGTAAAAAAAAAACACCGCGAATATTTTCTATTTTACAGTGAAACAGTTGGTACTTGTTAATTTAAATTCCCCGCGAACATTTTGCCGTTTGGGGTAGTTTGACATGTTTGAAGGTCTTTAGGATTTATCATTCGCTGGGAAGGAATTTTGCAGAGTCATCTGAGGAGGAAGAGAGATAGTTGGGGATAATTGGGTATATGAGAGACATGTGGTGGGATGTTTGTGAGCTCCCCAGCATTCAAGGCGCCTTCAAGAAATTGGGGCAAGATGTCTCCGAGACGGAAGACAAGAAAGGAGAGGGAACGAAGAAGATGTTGAGAAGTTTCCGCCTAGTCTGCCTTCGGTGATTCGAAACAGCAAGTCAGCTATCGTCCTTGTCGAAGAGTTATGTTTTCCTAAATGAGAATTGTCTTTTTCGACCTTTTAAACATTTAGATATGGTCCCGGTGGACCAGTGGATGACATAGATAGATAGAGAGAGAGGGGGGGGGGGCAAAGAGGGAGTGTGTGAGAGAGAGAGAGAGAAAGAGAAAGAGAAAGAAACTTTGAGAGAAAAAAGAAAGAGAAAGAAAGAAGGGAAATTAAGAATTTGAAGAAAGAAAGAGGAAGAGGGAAAACGCACGACAAAGAAACAGAAGAAAGAAGAAGTAAACTAAGGGAGATAAAGAAAGAAAGAGAGAGAGAGAGAGTAGAAGGAAAGAAGGGAATAAAAAGGCAGGAAAGAAACGAAAGAAGGTGGAAAGAAAGAGAATAGAAAGAAGGGAAGGAAGAAATCGGCAGTGAAGAAAAAAGAAAATGAATAATGTGGTAAAGAAAGAATGAATTGATGAAAGAAAGAAAGGGATTATAAAAACAACATAATTCCCGCGTAACCGTTCGTCAACACGTCATTAGCCTGAGTCGATGTAAACCGCCCCACCATTGGCTGCGGTCCCAGCCAACAACGGCTCGTGCCGTCCCTCCCTTCAAAAATGATTGACAGGGCGCAGCTTGGGGTAGCAACAGTTCATTTAACTCTCCACGGGGAACCCTCGTAAATTTCGCATCGCGCCAGGATTAAAACGGAAAACCACTGACACGTCCAACTCGCCTGGCTAAACCTAAATAAGGGGATAAGGGGGTATTTGCAAATGAACGTCTGTCCAAATTATTTTGTTTAGACCTGTCTGGAAGAGAAATCCAGGACGACACAATGATTTACTCTGACTGACAGATACGGACTAATATCTCATTACCTTGTTTAAGAAGTAGGGTAAAGGTCTAGGATCTTCAATTCCTTTACTTGTAGACTAAACTTTTAAGTTTCAATCGGCGTAAAGAAAAATGCATGCGTATGGTCTATGCAAGTCCTATTTCCAAGAATTGTTTTGGAAGCATGTCTTGTTGATTGATTGATTGATTGATTGTTGTAACTCATATATAGGTCAAACGTGTTGAAACGAATGTTAGGTCCCTCTAGTAGGAGCCAAAATGATCATCTATGTGATATTCTACCCTCAACATGCGTTGGGCACTATCGTCACTGAAAAATATACTTTATATATCCTCTTGAAATCAAGATCTGCAAGACAATGCATATTTCTGTCAGTTCCTTTTTTCTACAATAACGATCAGTTTAGACTCTAAATTTGTATAGAAAAGCGTTGTCAAGTTCTCAATAGATAATGGTTGGTTGGTTGGTTAACGTTGTACAAAATTGTCAACGAACAGACGCAAGCATAACGCTAGTTCACCTTTTTCCATGCAGTAACCTATGTCCGTTATTTGAAAAGCAGAGGTATACGTATTTGGAGATATCAAGTGGGCTAACGGTGGTTTCAAAGTGCAATATCTTTAAAATACATCTTGTTTAGCAATTTAAAACAACCTTCCGTCGCATTTACATCCCTAAATACCCAGTTTATTTTAAAACAACGGATATAGGTTACCCCGCGGATAAAGGTAAACTAGCGTCAATTGGGCCCCGAATTACTGTCCTCGCCGCCAAATGCTTCAGATAAGACTTCACAGAAAAACAAATGTCTTCCCCCGCCCTTGTGTCATTGGCCTTGGCCGGCTACCCAGTTCTTTCATCTGTTTGCTCCAAGCGCAGATGTCAGGAAGAACGCGGTTTATATTAGGGCTGTACTGTCGAGGTCGGGAGTGAGCTCTCTTTCAGCACCTTGTTTATCACCGACATTTGTATGACGCCCAGAAGCGCTAGTAGTACCCTGGGAGCCAGACAGGACCGGGTAGCTAGCGAGTTTTGTTCGGGGACCCAATGCAGTCAGCCCGCAGATCTCACATTAGTGCTTCGGAGCTTAAACTCCCCGGGTGCTAATAGGAGATTGGCGGACCTGACTGTCTTGGGCCACCGAATAAACTGTCCTAGCTGCCTGATCCCAGCTGGCTCCCAGGGTACGCTAGTAGTAGCCAGACTCCGGTAGTAAGGCCTATGTCACATTTCCAAACCGGGGCCCGGCCGGGTAGCTTTCGGAAACGAAACGTATGATATAAAAGACACCAAAGTGCACAGGATGTAAAAAGAATACTCGTTATTTGGGTATATTTTTACGCTTACATTTCTGTTTTTGGTTTCCACAAACAGCCCGGTCAGGCCCCGGTTTGGAAACGTGACGTTAGTCTAACAAGGCTAACTTTCTGATATGGTCGCTTTTTAACTCTTGGTAAAGGAAAAGTCCCATAGCCTTTTTGTGGGCGTATGAACAGTGGGTTGTTATACACTGTGTCTAGAATACGATACTGGAAGGCTGAGCCCGTCCCTCTCCTTCCACCACCCTTTACTTCCCCAACCGAAGTTGGGGGGGGGGGGGGAGGGGGGCACTTTTACACCTGGTGGAGTAAGGTATACGATATACGCAATTCTCTATACAGAAGGCTGTCATTTTATACACAAGGATTTATCCAATGATGGACCTGAAGTGCAAATTCAAATACATAATGACACGTGACAATGGAAAATATATCAAAGAAGTTTAGACATTAGAAATTCCCCAAATGATAGTAAAAGCCTCCAATGATTGTAAGAAACTTATCCCATACTACAACTCTATTATTATTAGTTAGATAAGTCTTAAGTTATGTTATAGCACTGTAGTTATGTATATGCCATACTTTGTACCTCGTACAATTGTTGTGCAATAAGGTTATATACCGAAAGTGCCTTTCGCAATTAAGGGCACAAGATCAGATATCGTGAGATGGCGGACTTACAATGTGTTAGAACCAAATGGAGCGATGATAAGTACAGTATTGACTCCTGACAGTCGCTAACAGTCGTTTGTCTGCGTTTCCTGTGAACTGTCCCTGGGCGTTCCAGATCATCGACGCCTTGTCATAGATATAACTGAAGACTACAAATGACCTCCTTCAACGCACAAGACAAGAACGAGATTGGGTAGGGGTTGGGACAACAGATGCAAAGGAAAATGGCCTGGAACTGAATACGAGGTGGCAAAAAGAAAGTATGTGAGAATCACCGACAATATGGTAGAAGAAGGAAAATATCGTTTGTTTTTGATACTCCACATGCAAAATGCTCTTGTTCGAATTTCTCACATAAGAGAAATGCCGGGCAACTGGAAGTGATCGTTAAGAACATATCTACGTGAACTTGAAGAATTTGTGTCAAGGAAAGCGAACCTTCCGCGTAGAGAACTACGGTGTGACACGTGCACCGGCAAACAGAAAGATTGCGCCCCCTAGCGGTCACATGATCCTTCCCTGCATTTTGCCAAGATCTAGAGTTACGTTTTTCCAACAAAAGATGTCACAATCATTTGCTTTTTGTTTGTTTGTTTGTTATCTTGTCATCTGTCACTCTTCTCCTGATACTTAAAGATCTCATTTCGAAATTCAAGAAAGCAGACTTTCCCGGGATTGTGTCCAATGACAGTTTATCCGGGACCATTTTGGTACCTGTGAGCCAAGATTAGATCATCAACCGTTGATCGTTTTGGGGTCAGGATAGAATTTTAGACACAAGCGAGGGACCGTCATTCATTGTTTACTGACGTATACATTTGATACACTGAATCTATCTTCTAAAAGTGCAGCTATCAATGTCAGTACTTCCGGCTCTTAGTGCGACAATGTTTCCAATGTTGTCCACGGTTATCGGAAGTGGTCAGGAGAACATAACCACCTTTTAGTCAAGTTTTGAGATATCCGTCTCACTACGTGTGGATAGATTTCATATCATGACACCAGCAACTAGATGAACAAAGTCATCGAGATAGCAGACTCTCTCTATGATGTAACTTTTCGAAATAGTCATGGTTTTGACGGGGTAGTCAGGTTTCTACTCTTTCCCTAGGTTCTTGCTTTTTCATCATACTCAATAACAGAAGCCCCCCACCCCCACCTTTTCAAGGTTGAAAACCCACCTGTCTAGAACGATGTACAAACACACCTGTTCGGCCTCAGAAACAACAGGGGTTCACTCGGTTGCAAGAGTCTCCAGGTAACGTTCTTCCAGACAAGCCACAAGACGCCCAAACTTCTTAAAACTCCCCTTGTGCGACCGCAAGATGTCTATCACAACTGTCTATCACAAAACCCCAGAAAAAAACGACAACACTAGAAATATTCGGAAATCACGGTATTCTAGTTTTCACGCTCGAGAGTACCTCAAATGTTAACATGCATGGCTGACCAACAAAAACGTACTAGAGCAACGTAATGCTGCAAGAATGTCCACCACAACACAGGAGTCAGCACATAGTGAAATGTTAGACCTGTTTCAAAACAGTAACGCTATCCCCGTGCTTTAGTTCTTCATTATGTTTGGGTTATTGTTCGCCATATTTTGCTTCTGAATAACAAGTATTTCAGGCAGGAACAAACACAATTGTGTGTTGTGGAGCCTAGCGAGGTCACGGTTGTTGGGAGAGACGAAAAGGGGACTCAGTTTTGCGGTGAAAGACGGCAAAAACTTGACACTTCTTGTGATGAACCCTGGCGGCCTGCCACACAACAACCTATTGCTTATGAATAGAATTTGGGGATCCAAATAGAATTGAGATCCAAATATGGATTCACTCGTTTTCATCAACAAAGAACATTGTCGTCCATGTTGGTGATTGACAAGCGACATTGACACCAATGACATTGACCTTGATTGAGTTCAGACGATCACGTTTGACAGACAAGAAAAAAACTCCCACCGTTTTGCAAGATTTACTTAAAATTTAATAAAAAGTAATGATTTTCGTCGGAAGGTGTGGATTGTTTTAATTTGCCATTTTCTAAGGTAAAGTAGCCAATGCCTGCGCATGCTTACTACTGCAACAACATGATAAAATGCAGCAATATCACAAATCTTAACAAAATCAATGTTTTATAGCATTTTCTGACATTTTGTAAATGGGTCAGTGGGCTTGGCCGGGAAGCAATTCACACGTCATCGCAAATTATAGGGTCAATGTACCATTTCGAAAATGTTACAAATATTTGTAAATTATTCTAGATAAAGAAATTTTTGCACGGTGACTTTCAAAATGTTTCCAAAATATTAAAAAGCATTCATACATTCAATCTTTGGAGGAAAATTGAACTATTGTGGCTTAACGTTAAATATGCTTTTATTCAAAATAATTCAAACTTATCACAGATGTCATTAAAAAAAACCTAACGTAGGTGATTTGGAAAGGATATTGTACCATCAGACTTCGTGACTGATCATATACAACTCCCATATAGAAGGGATACAGCAACTGGGTACATTATGGAAAGCATGTACAACCGTACTACAGGCATCCAAACCACGGCGTCTGGTCGCACGACATCCGCTAAAACTCAGAACTGTCACGCACCGCAAACATTCCGGGCAATTCCCGCGCTCCTGCGATCCGTAAACTGAACATAGCACGGCGTTTTATAACGTCTATACGGGACTTAACTAGTGTACATGTTTCTGTGATAAATACAACTACCTTTACCGTTCCGTCTCTTTTATACGACGAAAATATTGCAAGAAATGTGTGACGTTTTTGTCGTTTCTTGACACACAGTTCCATCCTAAAATGTAATTTTTTTTTATGGTCTGTTATAACTGAAACGAAACGTTATGTGTAACTTACTGGTAGGTATCGGTAGGCATCATCGTGAAATATCATTATAATAGATGGGGGAACATTCTGGTAACGCGTTATTCTAGTCCCTATTTGATGTATTCATTCGATCTGCTAGTTCTCACAGAATTTCAACAACAAAAATTATGTGATAATATACAATACGTATTTGTATATTTTTTTTCACAAACATGCAGAAATTGAGACGAAAATTTGCAGACGACATTTTAAATTTCAGAAATAGGATTTTCCCATAATGCACCTGTTCCCTCAATAAATAAATAGTGCTTCCTATTTGTGTAGCTGGTCTAGAGTTTTAATCATGAGGGGAGGGGCAGTGAAAAATTAGCATATTTGACAACTGCAAAGATATATAGTGTCTACAATACATGTCATGTGTTCTCTCAGAAAAGTATGCGTTTTGATGCGGTCTTCCCGGCGGGAAAAAGTTATTTACTTGTATGACCGCCGCTGCTGTTTGTCCATTCGTGTTTACATCACATTCCCCTGATTTGTTCTGGGGAGGGGGTTATTGACTAAGGGGGGTATATAACCCCTCCCCCTTCAAGTCCTCATCTAGCACACCCCGCACAACAAGACTCTGGCGTTAAATGGTTGTCAGCGACTTCCATGCCAGAAGGAAGTTGGCACAAGATTTAATGCGGTGGAAGTAAAAACCTGATCTTTAAATGCGTGTGAAAATCCCCGAATGCGAGACAAAACAATCTCGTGGCGTCGCTGGCAAAAGTTAATAGGTCACTTGTGGATCGCTAAAATGGAGTGTGTAAAACACAAGTTGAGAAATCCTGACCAAAAACAACTCACCAAATTTTCTCACAAATACATCCATCTGTCGTTCCATTCTTGACATAGCCACAGGTCTTGTTCAGAAACGAACCAATTGTTCACATTACCAAAACTTCCTGTAACAAATTTTATCTAGACTTTATCTTGTCTGCCGCCCATTATTTGAAAACAAACCTCTTACACTTGAGTTAGATTCTTTGCGGTTCAGAACTTAGGTCTCAGTGGGGGCCCCTACTCGTACATACCATGCAAAAGCACGAGTTTGTAGGTAAACCATTGACACGCGGTGTTTACAGATCGCAACCTTTGCCTATCTGCTCGGGGACGTTTTGATAGATTGCATTCCGACTGGGACAACCGGTAGTTTGGTGGAATATTCCAATAGATATTCAGTGTTCTACAAGCCGGTACACATACAGAGCACAGTATACGATTTTTACTGAAACTGTCACCTAGAAATTGTACCTTGCTAACGTTACATTCCCTTTTTGTTGAGTATATACGCTTATGATTAAAACATCTTTTTCTGTCGAAATGATAGCATACTTACTTCTAGATCTCAATGCGAAAATGCCAAGACAAAACGGAAGCACTAAACTACACGGACTGAAGAAGTTTCTTGAACGGAAGCCAAGTCTTGAGAACAAGACACACTTACCTCCCCTCCCAGGCAACTAACCGCATGTTACACCCGCCCAAAACACCTTGTTTGACCGGGCCGATGCACTGCTATGTCAACGTTGTTCTAGACTTATCTCGGCTTTTCCATTAGTGACCACAATCTCAACCTACTGAAGTGGCTAAGATCGTATCCACTTGAAGCGAGCCTCAAGTTCTTTTACCACCTCGCCCTAATTGAACACAGTTTTCGCAGTGGCGCCAGTACCAAAACCCAACACAAGAGGACCGCTGCATGCACTGTCAAAACACACGGCAAATTGATCCAAATTGGAAAATTATTGTTTTGTTGGGCTAAAACAACAGCCGTGAGAAAAAGAACGAACGGCTTCCTAAAGAAATAAGAATGGTGGATGAGAAAATGTGTATCGCTTTTCAATAACATGGGCAATCAAATTTTAATGGAATGCGAAAACAAGTTAGATTTGAAAGCGTAAGTAGTGTACTCGGTTTAGGCGAGTGAGAGAAAAGTCACGTGAACACATGTGACGTAAGAAGTAGCACGTATTTTTGGCAATATTCCTAGAATCTGATGCCTTTGCTAAAGACAGCTAAAAATAGATAAATCTACGTCTATAAAGTGTGCAAAATTGTTTCAAAGTCTTACTAAGTAATTAGAAATACTAACTGGAAAGCCAACATTCTCGCGAAAATGCAGAATATTTTCCCTGTAGCCGATACCACCAGAAGTTCTAAACTCTGATTGGTTTACTGTAACTCTAAGCTCTGATTGGTTCATGACAGAAGAAGAAGAAGAAGAAAGAAAAAAAACAATGTGTTTTCCCAAGGACATTATAAAGAAGTCCTTAGTTTTCCCTATCAGGAAAAACGTTATCGTATTCCTATAGTTAAGTTATATGACTGTGTAGTTATAAGTCGTGTATGGTGTCTGTTTTTATATGTGTCCAGAGAGTCCTGAAAAACAGGCTGAAGCCTGAGCGATGTACTCTGGTAAAACAAATAAAAATGAAATGAAATGACATAACGATCTTGAATATCTAGAGTTCGAAAACGACACAGCCGGGTTATATCATCAACACACCTGTAAAACAGCGCATGGCAGGCGAGCTAAACAATCTCATTTTTCATTTGAGGAGGATTGAGACAGCTACAGAAGCTGAAGTGACCTTCTATCGCTACCGTGCAGATACGGCTCTATCACGGTTACACGTCGTACGCCCCTTGGTCATGGGGGCAGTCTGCTCTTTGAGCGCCTTAGTGTATAGGGTAACACATGCACAGGTAAGACAGACAAAAGAAAAAAACAAGATAAAGGGAGAATTTGAAAGAGTAGAGTACAAGACGCCGGTAGGGAAAGTGCTTGCGGTTAAAAACGTCACAAAGAAGGATTTTTTTATGGCAAAGATTGAGACAAGGAAAACACATGACGGTTTCTCTATATAGCGGACATGCTATCCCACTACAAAATGTATTAAACTTTATGCGCGGATTGTAGATGTTGCTAGAGTTGGTGGATTTGTGAAAGAGGGTTGGGTTCTTCTTGCTCATTCAAAGCGTCACATTCGTCGTACGGTGTTCGTGCGATCACAGGGGGTCTGCACACATTTGTCGTACGATCGTATCGTACGATAGCAAACTGAAGCCTTTCTTGGGACAGTCGTCTACTTCAGGTGTCGTACAGCAGTCATGTCTTGGATATTTGTCTGTGGTTGATTCTATCACAGTCTCATTGAAAACTCTCTACGACATCAAATTCGTACGACAACGCACAAAGAATTTGATAGCGCCGTATGTTTTTTTTAGAGGGAAGGTTTGCTAGCCCTTCCCCTTTCACATTCTCGATGCATCCCCTCGAACATGGGAACACCAATAACGTCCCTTCCGAAAGACGGATGCAGCCCAAACCTAGATGTCCGTCTCGGTATTGAACTATAATCTATAATCTACCTACTAACTGGAACCAGGAGCTCAACGGTGGGGCTGCTACCAGTTGAGCTACAGGGACAACTAATACAATATTGCCAGCCATACCTTGTTCGAAATCTTAAGTAAAACTAGGTGAAGTGTCTTCCATCACACATCAAGGGAGCCGAAAACACCTGGCGATCAGTCAAGCCAGACAAGTTTGTTCAGAGGATATCAGGGTATCTTCTTTTGACTAGAATTTTAACTTCTTTTCTTACGCCGTCGTGGCCTGCCCTGGTGGGCTTCAGATTCGCTCCGGTTATGGCCACCTGGCTTTTAAATCTATTAATATAAAGGATAGGGAATGACGTTTCGTAGTGCTAGTGGTCACTGAAACTAACGTTTTTGGGGCGTTGTAGATTGCTAAAACTACCAGTGACTCAAAATATAGAGGTTTTGGACCAATTTTCGTTTCTTTGAGGTAGAATACAAAACCAAATCCGCTAAATTGACAAGACTACCTGTTTTGAAATCTCAGTGGTACTATTCAATACCCATACCTCCCGCGTAGCCCACCCATGCGAATGATTATGCCCAATTTGCGGCTATTTGTGCCTATTGTCTGTCCCTAGGCCCTCAGAAAAACACACCCCACTAGGAAAACCTTTTTTTTACAAACAAAACACGGATCTGGGCTACTACCTGATGGACTGTTACTGACTTCAACTCCTATAAAACACCATAATCTTGGTCACTTTGAGAAGATTTGCGACAGAATTGATAAGAATATAAACAATATATGAAAGCGACGTTTAATAATCTTTTTACATTATCTGAAGATATGATATGTATCGACAATTCACAGCGTATCATGCTAAAAACATGCTAAAATCTAAACATGTATCCATAAAAACGAACATGAGCTACAACTGCGAGCACACAAACCTAAATAAAAACATTACCCCCGAAAGATTTAAACCTTCTATACAGGGGTATACTACTAAAATCGTGACGACTTGCAATGTTGTTGAATTGAACATGTACCTCAAATTTCAAAACACGACCGCCTCAGTTTTAAGCATTCGTTTAAGATTCCTTCTGTCAACCAGGGTGATATGATTAGACCTACTATATCACAAAGACATCTCATCTCAAACGTCCGGTCCTTATCTATATCCTTAACACTTTCTTATCAGTGACTCTCGAACGGGTATGTTCTTGTCACTCAATATACGTGTCCAGAGTTGTCATCAATGGCGATGTGTTTTAGCTACGTATGGTACGGTCCACGCCTATAACATACATGTACTCGTAGATGTAAACAACAAACGCATAAACACGTATACATCCGCATAGATCTGTCACTAGACACAAAATTGTACCGCTTTGAAAACGAATGCATGGGCGTTGTGTGAAGACCGTATTTAGCCAGTGCACAAACATAAAATATCAAACACTGTTAGCAACTTAGCACACATTTTATAATTGTCTTTGCTAGATTGTTGTATTTTTTCCCTAAATTGTACAGCTCAAGATTGTACACGAGTGTTACGTTGTGATAGTCTTTGTCGTCGTCGGAAGCGTCGTTGTTGTACTTTTATTCGAGGGAGGGGAAACTTCATCTAAAACAAACAAACTGATTACAATTGATTGGATGTACTAATGTTGTTTTTCCTACACAGTTGTGCAAGCTAACACAGCACTAATTTGTTTTGTGTTGGGGGGGGGGGGGTACAGAATTTATAACGACGAAATACACATTATGAAGGTCGCTGAGAATTCTCAAGGACACTATACAGCTCTAGGTAAGAAGCTACGAATCATCGGTATTCTGAGATTGCAAAGTGTTTTTTGTTGTTATAACCAACGGGTTTGGTTACCGAGAAGAATCTTTGCACTCTATTTTAAACTCAAGTAACTCAATTGACGCCAGAATCGCCGCTAAGTTGAGTTGGTGCTCTGCTAATAGTCATAATGGACTCAAACCCATAGGCCCGCCAGCCACCACAACACAAGTTCTTTGAATGTCAAGAATTGGATTAGGTCTATGAGTAACTGGATGGGTGTGGGGGTGAGCATTTCGGTAAAACTCACACGGTTTCGACTGAGCGGGCATTACAACAAAAACAAGTCACAGGCCGGGCTTTTTAGTTTTAATTGCTAAACCAACAGGGGTAAATTTTATCAGTCAGAAACGACAGCAAAGGGGGGGATTAAGAGAAGAAGGGAAACAACGGTAATGTTGTAATAGTGTTGGGGGAAAAGTCGTGGGGCACACACGGTGTCAGCTATCAGTTGAGCTAGCACAAAAACACAACACCACAAGAACGCGCTTCAAAGACCACCACTGGTGAAGCTAGATGAATTAGTTTTTTAACGGCACTGTGAAGTTTTTTTCTTTCTTCTTTGAAACAACGTTCCTGGGTTTCTCCCCACCTTTCCCCCCATGCCAAGCAGGCTTTGTTGACCAACCCTGTTCAGAGACCACTTCAAGCCAACGAGTGACCAAAGTCCAGCCAATTGTACTGCTCGGAGAAAACCATCCAAATTCACGGGCCCTACTCTTTCAAACACTCCAAGACCCTCCAGTCACAAAAGGTATTCGCGCCAAGAACGGGCACTCGAATGTTTGAAACCCCCAGTTCTTTAGAAATACACATTCTGCTCACTGAAACGCCGCAACCCCCCCCCCCAAAGTCTCTTGGATATATATATAGACCAATTCTTTTTTTCATTGTTTCAATAACGCTTGTCGTTAATTCACAAAATAAAACATCATCAATATCAATTTATATCACCCGCACACACACATTAGCATGCGAAGTAATTGAACAAATTCTGCGGCCCTATACCAACGGAAAAATGAATGGAGAAAAAAAAAAGGAATATATGTGTGATATAGGATACGTGGCAGAAAAAAAAACACTCACTCCAATAGTCGTGACTCAAAACAATCCCCGGATATGCCACTCGAGTCCTTTAATGCACCAACTAGATCCCTATGAATGCGAAGTGTCCACTTGCACCTATATGCTCTACTAATTCGTGTACTCTAGTACCCTAATAGCCCCCCTTGCAAAGAAAAATGTCCACAGTCCAAAATTTACGAAAACAAAACATTTCTTTCTTTTTTTCAGGACGACATGCATGTTGTCGTAGAGTTCTTTTAGAATATTCGAGAAAGCAACAAAAACACAACAACTAGAAAGGTACACACTGCGCAAGGGTGTTCGAATCTTTCACCGCAATGCACCTGTTATACTGTGGTTCTCTGTTGTTTTTGGTCCGTCGACCTAATGGATATAGTCGGCAAAAACACAGCTAAATTTATCCCTCTTCTAGTATTTCTTGTTTCTTAGCATATCTACTGGCTTTGAAAACGTCTAAATATTGGTAGTATATTAGTACATGCCTTGTACATAAAAACATAACTGTCAAACGGGTTAGGGTAAAGTTAGCGCACGGTTGGTTGAGTGCATAATCACTTCCAAAAAGAACGGTACAAGCGTGATCCAGGGAAGTATTCTTATCCCCTATATTATCCCTTCTGAATGAAAGGGATTTCTGCGGGCCCACCGTGGACAGCACCTCGGATGTAAAACTGAACGAGAATTCCTCAAAATCTCTCCGTGACTCCGGTTCCAAATGTCTCTGTGAGTGGGGACCGAAAGATTCTCGGTGTTTTAACGAGTGTATGAGAGTGGCCCGCTGGATTTGGGGGTGCCTCACGACGCACATATGTCCACGAACTGTGGTCCGTGTTGAACGTTCATACGGCACGCTAACATTACTCCTGGCAACCCAAATAAAGTGTAGGAATTCCTGCGTTAAACTCTGGTGTTATGGCAGCGGGACTTTTCCCTCTTTCAGGTGAATCAGTGTTGGACTGTAACCGATATATCCAACATGTGTTGTCCTCTGTTGTTTTGAAAACCCTTCCTACGCCTAAAATCGTCAACATTTTACTCAAACTTTAAACCTACTCACCCGAGTTGAGGCGATTTTCCTCAGAACGTCTTCTGCAGACGACAGGTTGCAGTTGTGGTCCCCAGGGGAGCGCGCGCTGTGTTACAGGCGGGCAAACTGAACCCCCCTGCACGGTTCACGCCTTGCCAGTGCGTTACGCTTTTTCCTTGATGCCCAGCATTCACTCCCTGTGTCACTCTACCATGCATCGAGAGCCCACCTTAATGGACGTTTGATTGTATTTCGTCAAAACTCGGAACGGCATTGGCGAACATGTAAAATAACCAACCCGCTTTGTGTGCACACGGCTTGTCTTTCCCATGACACAAAAGCAACGAGGACCTATTCAACTAATCTTGTTTGCCAGATTGCTCCGGGTTGTTTGCTGGGTTCACCCCTGTTTGTCCATGGTACGACCCAGAGACAAGTGACTTTCTTTTGTAAGACTTGAAGAAGAAAAAAAGATGAGAGAAAAGGGTAAAAAAAAGACAGAATTGTAAAAAAAAAAGTATTTTGAAGGATTGTCAACGCAAATGAAGTACGTGTTATATTGTGACTAAGCGGCAAAGTTTTCTTCCCATGTTTGCATTAAATCCAATTATTCCCCCACATTTATCTAAAAATGGCACATTCCATATTCCATCCTAACACATTTCACTTTGTCCTACGGAAATGTAAGGAATTATTTTGTATACAGTAGCCATTCATCGCTAAGAAGCCAAATTGTGAGCTAATTTTCGTCCACCGCAATCTTTATCCCAGGGGGATTTTTCAAAACAATGTAGGAGTGACGTCATACGGAAATACCATTAGTGTTGGTAATGTTCAAGGCCTGGTCTCCTACGTCATTTGATTGACAGGTACAAAGACCGTTTTCTGTCAAAAAAAATGAGATAATCCAATAAAAGTTTTCGAATTGTATTTTCTGTGAGAGAAAAAAAAAACTCATCCTAGCCTGGCTGTTCGAAACATCGACAATTAGAAAGTATAACCAATTATTTCATTCATAATATTTCATAAATTTCCTAGTAACGCTAGTTCACCTTTATCCACAGGGCAACCTATATCCGTTATATTTAAAACTCACTATTTAGGCATATCAGTTCAGTTCAGTAGGCATATCAATACTTTGAAAAAAATTGCAATTTGAAACCAGTGCACCTGCCATAGACTTGATATCCCAAAACACAATGTTTTTTAATACAATGGATAAATTAGAAGGATAAAGGTGAACTAGCGTTAAATGTGTGCATATTGATATTTCTTAGATAAATAGTTACATTTCTGTACAACGAGGAAAGTTTCCAATTGACCTTTGACCTCTTTATCTTGCCCCCAAAGCCGCGCCGTCGACCGAGGTACCGTACTTTGTTTACCCACACTTTTGTGGAAAACCGATATGTTTGTGGGCTGGGAAACCAACACGTTGGAACAGCCAAGGTTTGTCTATAACTCCTCCCCTTACACGGGCTTACAACGTGGGGGTGAGGACGGAGGATTCACTCAACCGCGCGAGGTGTGGGGCTTTTAATTAGTTGTGGATGAATTACAGTACAATGTAGTACAAGGATTGATAAAACTACTTGTATGATCACGAATTTCATGTAATAACGCTTTACTCCAGCAAAGCCTACGTAGTGCTTCAGCATAGGTACTATTTGATGGACAAGAATAGTTGGGGGGGGGGGGGGGTGCAACTTGTGGAATTGCACCTCTTTATTCCATTCACATTCTGAAACTTTGAATAAAACTATAAGAGCAAAACAAAAATAGTTGAGGACACAAACGCGTGATTTTCAATGAGTAAAATTGAAAAGTCATCAAGAAAGAGCACTAAAGCAATTGAAAGTTTCTAGAAAACAACTTATGGTACAATAAGGTTTCTTGTCGACTATAGGAAGACAATGAACAAATACGCAGCAAGGTTTGGATGATTTTAGATCGCAAGCAACGTAGAGAGAAAGCAGTTGCTGCATGGACAAATGCTACTTACAAAACTCCAAAGTAATGTAAAATCCAATAAAAAAACAAAAAATCACAGTAAACAATCACCGTGTTTGCAGCACGCAAATTTGTCTGTAGCCTTGCAACGAAGGCTTGTGTAAGGACCTCAAAAACAAAATATAGTATAGTATGAAATATACTATAGTATAGATGTAGAAGAACGCAATGAACTTTCTTCCAGCCATGTCTATAGAGCAAGGCTAATGGATTTAGTATTTGCTAGCCTTGCTTAAGGGCTCGGTAAGGATCACGACACAAAACACTATGCTATAAAATAACGTTATAAGATATCTCCTCCAACATGTCTATAGAGCAAGGCTAGTAGATTTAGTATTTGCTAGCCTTGCAACTTGGGCTTCGATAAAGATGACAACGCAAAACACTTTGCTATAAAAGAACGTTATAAGATCTCTCCTCCAACATGTCTATAGAGCAAGGCTAGTAGATTTAGTATTTGCTAGCCTTGCAACTTGGGCTTCGATAAAGATGACAACGCAAAACACTATGCTATAAAAGAACGTTATAAAATCTCACTGTCCACCATGTTGGTCTAGAACAAGGCTAATAGATGTTCCCGTCGTTCTGTCTGTGCAGTTTCGCTATTTTCCAAGCAGAGGTTAGAATCTGGCTGTTTTTAACGTTTTTTTTTGCCATTTTTATCGGGCTTTTTATTTTGTACAGTCTCATAAAAGTGCCTAAAACGCCCAAAACCAACCGGAGCCAAACCTCTGCTTGAAGAAAACAGTTTTGCCACTGTGTCGAGTTTCTAGTATTTGTTGACAAGTTTTTTGAGGTCACAAGTAGGTGAGGTGTGAAAATCCCGCCCCTAATGATCGACTAGAATAATTAACACATTAACAGTTTGAACAACAGCCCCTCCCTTCTAATTGGAGCAGTAATTGTCACCTCCTGAAGATTGTGCTGACAACAATAAAAGAAAATGTCGCCATTATGGGGAATGTTAATCGCGTGTGTTTGCGGTGTTTTTACCATATTTGGTTTTGGCGCGGGCATTGGCTTCTGGGATTCAGTGTTTGTGCGAAGGAGGGTTCTAAACACGTTGTTGTTGCTTTTCAACTTACGTGTAGCGCTAGTTCACCTTTATCTGTGGGGTGACCTTTATCCGTTTTCTTTAAAAACTGCAAATTTAGGAGTTTTAAGTCAGCGGACAGTGGTTTCAAATTTGCACTACATGTATTTTCAAAATGTTCCGATTTGAAACCACCGTCTGTCGACTTCATATGACTAAATACTTTTTTTTTTCTTACAAACAACGAATATAGGTTACCCTTGGATAAATGTGAACCAGCGGTAGTTCCTAGTAGCACACATAGGCCAGCAAAGTTTCCTGGCTGTTTCTGTATCAGGGCATATTTTACCGTTAAAGGTTGCTAGCCCTTCCCTTTAAGTTTAACGAGCTTTAGGCACATTTTGGAACTCCATATTACGTCCCTTCCGAAAGAAGCAAGCAGCCCTAACCGAGATGCCTTTCCCAGAAAGATTTGAACCAGGGTCTCCAAGCTACCAACTAATTGGAAACTGCAGCTCAATTGTGCGGCTGCTATCAATTGAGCTACAGGGACATCCACATAAAGATATCTAGTAATCTGTCTTTTTTTATATGCATAATTTTAAGCGACCCCCGTACGTCCCACTTAGCATAGACATCGACTTATTACCCAAAATCCATATGTTTATTTTCTTTGTCATGTTTCTATTTTTCTTACAGAAGAAAATTTCCAGGTTCCGTAGTCAGTGCAAATAACAAGTGTTCAAGTGATTTATTTCTGTTAGATATGTCAGAAAGGAAATCTTTGCTCATGTTTCTATTCATCTTACAGAAGAAAATTTCCAGGTTCTGTAGTCAACGCAAACAACAAGTGTTGAAGTGATTTATTTCTGCCAGACATGTCCGAAAGAAAATCTTTGCTCAAGACAAGGTAAAAAATATATCATAACAAGATCACAAGGCTGCAACAGATCACAATCGTTTCGTTGTTTTTCTTTCCAAAAAAAAAAATCAACTGTAGTCAGCAAAATTCAACACCGTGACATTGAGTTGTGGGGACCCTACACGGTGGTTGATTTTGCGTCTGTTGAAAATTCGGACCTTGTTTATCTCCAGATGGCTTCCCTCGCTCACTAGCCCTTCATACTCTGATGTTGTTTCAGGTACATTTTACCTTCATCTGTTAAAGGCCATTTCAATTCGATTATAGGGATGACGTCGTACGCAATTTTCGTCCGGTTCCAAAAAATATATTCAAAATCGTACAAAACAGCTGCAAAACAGCAAATATATACCTATGCCATCAATTGACCAAAAAAAAAATCAGAACATGGAGACTATAAGTTCAAAGGTCTAAAGAAGAAGAACTAAAACGAAGAATGTATTTTCGATATAGATCTACCTTAGTCATTTTTCAGTCATTTGTTCAACCTTCCTGACCGGTATATTGGCGGGAACTTTCTGAGTGCCAAACAATTTTATTCGCAGCTCTCGTTTTGGGGTTCCAAGATTATGTCACCAATTTAATCAAATCAACATGGCCTAAATTGTTAAAAAAAGATAATTAGAAAACGGATACATGTACTACTATGAATAGTCGATTCCAAAGTCAAAGAAGATGTTAAAGGAAGGATAAAGAAAGAAGCTATTATTCGGTATACCATACTCATTTGTTCAAATTTCTTGACCACTTAGATTTCATAATGAAGACAACTTTTTGCCAAACTTTTTCTTCGTTCTTTCACTTTGCGCTTCCAAAGTTATAGAATATTTTGTGAGAAAAAAAAAAAAAGAATCTATCCTACGGTACTGTATACCATACATTTATAGTCATTTCTTTTTTTTTTCTTCTTTTTCTTTTCTTCTTTACTTAGAGTTCACCGCAAAACAAGCCTCGTGGAGCCACTCAAGCGTTTTGGGTTACAATTCTGTATTGTGAAGAAAGATGTCAGTTAACTCTTGACTTAAACAGTTTCAGATTGTACCCCATGGGGGACGCAAGTCCATGGAAGCTTATTCCATAGCGATGTTGCGTTGAATCTCTGAGCGTGGAACTTCCTCCTTTTAGGAGTATTGTGGAGGAAAAAAAAGATTTTTTTAAAATTTTTTTTCAAACTTTATTCAATATTTCAGCATAATACACAATAGCACATACATATATATCATTGGAGCACAATAAAAAAACATTAACATGAGGTATAACAGGACTGGGTGAGAGAGAGAGAGAGAGGGATAACAAGCGTTGATCATTGGTCTGTGATTGACTTAACAGGTGTATCTAAGGGATATCTATCATTGGCATATTGGAAATTTTAGCTTTAGAGTATTTCAAGTTTGGTTTCAAATCTTTCAAAAAACAGGTGTAAATTACATATTTGGAGGAAAAAAAAAGATGTTGAGTCTTCAAACGTCATGATCACTTAGATTTCATAACGAAGGTAGCATTTTTTTTCTTCACGCGCTCGCATCAGTCGGGCTTCCCAGAGGATGTCATCCATATTCTGTGCGTTCAGTCATTTGTTCAGCCTTCCTGACCCCTTAGATTTTATAATGAAGGCAACTTTTAACAATTTTTTTTCGCACGCTCGCTCAGTTTTAGGGCTCCTAGAGGATGCTACCCATAATGTAGTCTCCATAGCAGGCTCTCTATGGCCTTTTTTGGCACTTTTGCTGCCATGGCCATTTCTTTTTGTACTGGGTTGCTGGCCTCTCTGATAGCCGGCCATTTTAGAAAATGCTTGCAGCCGACATGCGAATTGCCTCTCACGGAGTTGTGAATTATTCCTAACGTATGTGTTAATAGGGCAGATCAATGGCTAATCGTTTTTTAATATTATTTTGTACCGCCGAATCCATGCAGGCTCTAAAATGGCCGGCTATCAGAGAGGCCAGCAATCAGCGACCCAGTACAAAAAGAAATGGCCAGCAAAAGTGCCAAAAAGGCCATAGAGAGCCTGCTATGGAGACTACCCATAATGTGTGCGTTCAGCCAACTCTTCCCCTACACTTCAAAACGAAGGCCAATCTTTTTCTATTCGCACACTATCATCAGTTTTGGGTTTTCTAGTGACGCCATCCATGTCATCAAATCGACAAGGCCTAAAGTCTGGGGCCCACCTGCAAAGCGCCGCTCAACACACGCATCACACGATGTGTGTACTTAGGCTCAGCACAGACGTTAGTTTTGCGACGTTTGTGGCAAAATAAATGGTACCTCCTGCGATTTAAACCCTGGCTGTACAAATATCAGGCGATCTTTGGAGCTCGGGACTCAGGTGTAAAATCCGGCTTGAAAGGGTCCAAACTTTGCTCCCGCTGGAAGAAAAATTACTGTGAAAGCTTTTAGTTTTGACAGAGCTAAGGCGGGAAAATCCAGCTCGTGGGTTTTAGAATGACACAAGTTTGCTCGCTGTGGAGACAAGTGGTGTGTGCTGTTGGGTGGTGCACACGTGTGTGGGATCTAAAACTAGTTCACCTTTTTCCGCCGGTTAACCTATATCCGTTGTATTTGATTATAAAAGGATGGTATTTGGGGATATCAAGTCGACAGAGGTGGTTTTTCTAGAATGACACAAGTTTGCTCGCTGAGGAAACAAGTGGTGTGAGCTGTCGGGTGGTACACACGCGTATGAGATCTAGCACGTTCTTCCGCAGGGTGACCTATATCCGTTAAGCAGAAGACTTCGGTATATTAAGAAGACGCACATACTAGTATTGGTTTCGCACTGCAATACTTTAAAGATATTACAGTTTGAAACCACCGGCCGTCAACTTGATATTTCTAAATACCCTGTTTTTAAAGACAACGGATATAGGTTACCCAGCAGATAAAGGTGAAGTAGCATTATGTATATGTTAAGGTAGAGATTGCAATCTGTCAGAATCGCCGATTCTGATGGTAAAGATCCCGATCGAAGTCTGTACAATGGAAGATTTTCTAACAAAAGACAGACTTTTTCAACTTCGATTTGTGTGCATGTGTGTGTTTGTGTCTGTGTGCGTTTATGTACAACGGTATATATAGATATATAAATATAGATAGATAGATAGAGATGGGTGGATGGATAAATAAATAGATAGACTATGGGACTGATGGATGGATGGGTGGATATATATAGATATATAAACTTAGATAGAGGTGGGTTGATTGATAGATAAATCGATAGATAGACCAGTTAAAGTTAACGTTTTTGAGAACTTACTTTTTCCGATGATTCGCATTGTCATATGTGTGTACAGTCACTCCAGAATCGGCTTGTTCAGCAAAGAAGATGTCGACCATGACCAAAACCCATCAACCTCTTTAGACGGACGGAGGCCAATGATGATGATGATGTACAGATAAATGTTGCATGCTGAATTCATATTAATTGCGCTCATATAACGTGAGCATTGTGTTGTATTGGCATTGTTCCGTTCAAAGTCATAAATGTCACTTAACACGAGATTTCCTACTCAAACTACCGAGTGTCTGTCAAAAACAACTGACCTTTGATAGAAACTATAGGTCAGTTTGTCGTGTGACATTTGCAAGCTTACATCAGTACATCAGACCACCGCCCCCCTCCCCACATCTGCACCACCAAAAGCCGCGATGTGCGTACATATCAACCCATCGACACTTTCTGTTCGCAACTTTAGCGCAAGAGTGTGATGGTTCTTCCTTCCGTCTTGACGCTTTAAATCTGACCGTTTCGGTTTTTCAAAAGGTAGTCATATAGCCCTTGTGAGTCTGTATAGGCAGTGGGTTGTACTGGAGGTACAGTCAAACCTGTCTATAGCGGCCACTCAAGAAACCGAAGAAATTTGGCCACTACAGACAGGTGGCCACTATAGGTTGAGAAAATGCTGATCAATTGACCATGAGCAATAAGTTATACATGTTTTCAGTACCCACTAATCTTCCTCACCAAGTAACATTGTCTCGATCGCCTCAAAATTCAACTGATCCTGCCAAATCTACTGAAAATGATTGATACAGTAGAAGCCAGTTAATTGCACAACGGATTAACGCACACTTCTGTTAACTGCACGGAATCCCCAAATCCCAAATAAGGCCATGTTGATTTGATTATATGGATGACATCCTGCGGGAACTCCAAAACTGATGCGAGCGAGCGAATAAAAAAAAAGTTTGGCAAAAAAAAAAAAAGTTGCCTTCAGTATGAAATCAAAGTGGCCAGGAAGGTTGAACATAGGACTAAACACACATAGTATGGTATACCAACAGTTAGGTGTAGGGACCAGTACATTATACAGGTGCAAAACATTTTTTTCTTCTTGGACCAATCCGAAAAAACAGACCTGAAAAAAAACAGAGGAACGTTCAGGTTTCGCCAATTACAAAATGGACACACTATGTCGGCAGCCATTTGGGGTCTAACCGGGGGGCCAAGAAGACAACAAGAGCGAAGTCAAGTAGAGTTTATAGTCAATTGCACCAAGTTTCTACAGTCAAAGGTACAGAGACAGTTAGCCTTTATTACATGGAGATGGGATTTTAAAATGCAGTGGGAGTCCAATAATCCACCAAACAGATTCTTTTGTAGCAAAATTGACCAATTACTATTGTTTTGAATATTGCCAGTTCTCAAGTTTTCACAGACAATCAGGTCCAGGTTCATGTCCGGACCTGGAAATGATCCTCTGGACCTGAATTTTCTGTACTGGTACCTCCCCCAACCAATAATAGATTTTTTTTCTGTCCTTTTATATCTTATTCTTTGACTTTAGATTCATTTTGGCATTGTATGGCATTAGTTATCTGTTTTCGGATACTTTTTTTTTTCAATCTACGGAATATTTGTGCTCATTTTACAGCGGCTTTGCACAATTTATTGTGTGGTCGAAAACTTTTTTTTATTTGGAAATGGCCGAAAATTGGTGCGAGCGCGGATGTCATCCATATAATCATTTCAACGTGGCCTAAGTGCGGTCCAGCTAGATAACTTCGCATTATTGCACCAGCCGGATAATTGCACGAAATTCACTGGCAAATAGGCCGTGCAATTAAGCGGCTTCTACTGTATTGCCATGCAGAATGATGGTAAATTAGCCAACAAACTTGCGCTCTAACGTTCAAGGCACGCGTACCTTCCGCTACCGCCAAACTGATTCTGATGGGAACTCCAAATCCTCGCAAACTACCGTATCGGATTCTAAAACTCGGCGCACGGTGCTCTGTTTGAGTTGTGCGCACCACCCCATCCTAAATGGTACAAACAAAAGAACTTCAGCAACCGCCACCCCAAAATCCCACGGAATGAAAATATTCCCCAAACGTGCATTAGCACGATTAGTTACTTAATGCAATTTAGCGCTGTGTGAACCAAAACCTTAATGGTATTTACCGAAAGCCCCTTAATGCAGAAAATGGTGTGAGAAAGAAAAGGGGTCAGAGAGTGTTCGCCTTTTACAAGCCCGCGTTACGTCCTAGCTTTCTGTGGTGTTTTACCGCCATTTTCATGGTGGTAATATTTTGGGTCCCATTTTCCTAGGTCAATACATTTATCACGCCATGCAAAAAGAAACTGTACCAATATTCCTAAATGATTTTGGACAAATATCATGTCGCAAGTAGCATAGAAATACTCAACCCGATGCATGTAATAGTTTCCTTTATTACACCTTCCGTAGATTTCACTCGATATAGTCCACTAGTATTGTAGTAACTGAAATTGTTGTGATATAACATGTATGTGTAGTATTAGACTGTACATAACTTTTATCCGAATGAAAGCTCATCTGTGTTGGTAAATTCCATATTGCAAAAGTTTAAACTTTGTTCCAACACAAAGAAAAGACTCACCATAAATTTTCGGTCGAGCACTCCGACCTTCTTCAGATGAAATGATTCGCTGACTAATCCGGAAGTCGTCGGATGACGTCAGGTAGCAGCGAATCATAAATGGCGGGAAGGCGAAACCTGCCACCATCACGGTTCAACGAGGGTTGATGTGCCCTGATGTAGATAGCCTCCTTGACGCCCCTCACGAACCAATCCTGTTCAGTGTCTAAGATGCGAACTTGGTCCAGAGACACAGAGTGGCCGGGGGATTCGATGTGTATGTGCTGTGACACCTCTGAAGATGTTGAGCTGCGACGTCTGTGTTCTAAGAACCGGGTTTTTAATGGTCGTTCCGTTTCCCCGATGTATGATTCGGTGCACGGGCCTCTGATGTTATGTCCGTTACACCGGATGTGGTACACCACACCACACTTGTGTTCTTTGGGCGTCTTGTCCTTAGGCGCCACCAATAGCTGCCTAAGTGTCCTAGTCGGCCTGAAGCAGGTCTTTATGCCTTGCGAGTTGAAGATTCTACGTAAGGAGCCCGTTAAAGTTCAAATTCACAAAGCTGGCGCAGTTTCCCAGTACATGCACTTTGGCGCAGTCGAGTCGGATACCCGCTTTACACTTCTCAACCCTCCTCCAACTTCACAGCCTTGTGGTTTATCGCGTGGTTGTTTTCTTGAGCCACATTTGCCAAGATCACGTGAAGTTTTCCCTTCTCCGGCCTCTATATGTCACTGTCCGGAGAGGTTTGGTCAGCTGGAGTGACCACAGACTTTGTATGACAGTGTCAGGACCTCGCGGTATTTTCCTAGAGTAGGGGCCGTGCCCTGACCAGTGTATATCACTTAAAGCTTAACCACAGCGGCTTCTTTGAAGTCTATAGCTCCCTGTCACAACCACAGGAGACCGTGGCCTCCGGACTTTCTCAAGACAATGGTTGAAAGTTAGTCGTGACAAGGTTGTCTATGGTTGGGAGTTTGTCGCCGAGGATGCCCGTGGTTGAGAGTCATTTGTGCGAGAGATTCTGTGTTTGGTCGGCGAGGTTGCTTTATACAGTTGATAATAGTCTCCCAACCTTCTCCAGACCGTGGTTGAGAGTAAGTTGTGAGCAAGGTTGTCTATAGCTATGGTCGGGTGTTAGTCGGCGAGGTTGCATTCTACCCCTGTCACATTATCCACGATCTTCGGGCGTATTGATGGAAGATCGGCCATATTTAAGATCGACAGAGGTGTGCGCGTATCTTTTTACCTGAAAACCGTCCCTGTCACATATAAGCCATACTTTATACCCTGTACAATTGTCGTGCAATAAAGTTATTATTATAACCGAGGCTCGGGCGATCTCCACAAAATCGTCGTCCGATCGATTTTCGCCTAATGTGACAGGGGGTATACAGGTGACAATGGTCTCCAAACCTTAGTAGACCTTGGTTGAGAGTTAGTGCAGGATATCTGTGGTTGGAAGTGGTCAGCGACTATAACAATAGAAATGTAGCTACAAACAGATTCTTACACTACGGTACAGGTGACGGCGAATCGTCTGACGGCGAAATACTCTGATACCTTCTGCCATAGATGTAGGTCATCAATGTATTGCTAATCGGCCATGTATGTTATACATAGGCGTCAGACATTTGCTTCTTCAAATAAGGCAAATTTCTAAGAAGAGGTGGTCACAATTTTCTTTCTCGCACAAGCTCGACACAAATCAACAACCAGAGAAAAATCGCGTTACAATGGCAAAAGAGTGGCCTGATAACCATAAAGATGAAGAACTGTATGCTTGCAAATAAACTTGTTTACGATTCGTTGAATTCCGTTCATAGCTTCCACATGTCTTTGTTTTCGGTATGTCTGTGTTAAGGTGTCCTTGTTCTTGTGTGTTTGGAGTTACAGTATTTGAAACAACCTTCAGTAGATCTAGTGAGTGGTAGGAAGCGATTGGGAAGATGGTGTCACCGCGAAGGTCAGACTTGCGTTTGTGACAGGAAGTAGAGTTCAGAGGTGGTAGAACTAGTCGTTTATTAGACATGGCAGACATTCCAGGTCATGAGGTCAATGGAAGAGGCTACTTCACAGGAGGAGGTATAGTTCTGTTTTTTGTTTTCGCAGTTATATATTTCCATTCGCAGTAGAGCATTGGACAAATGAAATGCTAACCAAACTTTATTTTCACAATTAATGAATTGGGCAAAATGGCACAAATGGGCGTTAAATTCACTGCAAATCTTTAATCGCTGTACATTGGTTTTAATTCAGAGGCAACACCGTGGTTTCCACATAAGACCATGTCGATTTGATTATATGGATGACATCCACGCCCGCATCAATTTTTGGCTGTTTCCGAAAAAAAAAGTTTTCAACCATACTCTAAATCGTTCAAAGCAGCTTCAAGATAAGCTAACATATGCCGTGGATTACAAAAATAAATATAACAGTTAACTATCGAAAAACGTAAATTACTGTCATACAAGGTCAAAGAACATGTAAAAGAACAAAAATGCAGAATGTATTGTTCGGTATCCCATATTCTGTACGTTCAGTCATTTGTTCAACCTTCCTGACAACTTAGATTTCATAATGTAGGCAACTCTTTTTGTCAAACTTTTTTTTTTCACTCGCACGCTCGCATCAGTTTTTGGATTCCCAGAGAATGTCAGTCATCCGTATAATCAAATCAATGTGGCCTAGGGTACCTTGTATCGAAACTAAGATTGTTTAGCTCAGCTGGGGTTTATGCGCGTCGCACGTCAGTACATCGATACTGGTAAGCTAAGGTTTTATAAGACCTATAAAACAACACATACTATGGGAAAATACTTTTAGAATTAGATAATTTTGATTTACGCTCGGCAATCAGCAAAATTAGAATTAGTGCCCACCCTCTTAAAATTGGTAGAGGGCGTTACAAGAAGCTATCCGTGTGTGAAAGAACGTGCAAACAATGTACGTCAAACGTGGTGGAAGACGAAACACATTTTATGTCAAACTGCTCTTTCTACGATCACAAAAGTCTGTGAAAAGAAAAGAGCTGTTTTAAGATCTAGAGGCCACCAAATAAATACCACCCAAACTTTCTAACATTCACTGACTAAAAGAAAACAGTTCTCCTTCTGACATCACAAAACCTACATATAATAGAAAAGGTGGGGTCTCTCTTCTTCCACTGTCTTCCAAAAAAGAGTCGAACCCAATAACCCAAAATCTAGAGTTAACTTTTACTAGCTTTGGACTAGAGTAGACACTTGTGATATTGTTCTTACACTGTTTGAATCTCTTATGTTACCTGCAATAAGAATTTGCAATAAACTTTATTATTGTAACCGCAGGGGGAAACGTGGCTAGAAAATGGCGCAAAAATTCGCAAAGTTGGTGCAATTTCTAAGCGCAATTAGTGCAGTTATTGAGATCTCAGCTTTACCACGTGTGTGTGTGTGTGTGTGTGTGTTTATATGTTTGTGTTACACTTGTCTGTATGTTTTGGCCGGCTCTACCCCTTTGGCTCCTCAGCCTAAGCCTTCACGGGTTTTGATCAAAGCTTCCAAACCTGCCCTCAATTCCAATAGGTCACCTGTAATATTTTGTGTACGCAGGTTTCTTAGTTCCCAGGAATATAGAGTTGTTGGAACTGAACATTCAGGAAACTGAATGAAACTATACCAGGGGCAAAGCAGGAAGACTGTACTATATTAGGGGCGGATGTGCTGTAAAAATGTACAAATGATTTCTTCTGTTTTACCTTCTCTGAGAAGGTTGTATTTTTTGGTAACGTTTGTATGCCTGTTTCCATGCTGTTTCTCAACATAACTCAAGAAGCTATCGTTGGATTGTCATCAGATTTGGTTTGAGGTTATGTCTTATCCTATTGAAGAAATCATGAGATTTTGGGGCACCTGGCAATTTTCCCTGGTATTGCAGCAGAGCTTCTGGTTTTGATATCTAGTGTTCTGGACAAGCGGTTTTTGGGTGTTTGATAACTCTTGATAGCTTGGGAAGAGGTGCCATACGTTTGGGCCCTCTAGCAGTTTTCTCTGTACTTCTCTGTAACTACAGGGGTATTTCAGTTGCAAATTTCAACACAGGTCAGCGATGGCCATCTGGCAGAAAGGTAATCTCCAAGCAGATCCTACTGTAGCGTAAGATAGTATCAAAAGCTAGCGGAGGAGTGCAGCCGGCCTTGGAGTAGCCATATACACACTCCTAGACCGGCTTCATTCCTTTGCCAGCTTTTCATACTACCTTATGCTACCGTAGGATCTGCTTGGAGAGTAGCAGAAAGGGGCTTAAGAAAACGTTCCCGCTTTCTCTTCAACACATCTACTTGGAAATCAGCAGAAATGGGGCTTTAGAAAACGTTCCCACTTTCTCTTCAACACATCTGCTTGAAGATTGCTAAGCACAGACACGAGCTTCTGTAGACTGGAGAGTAATTGACAAGACCAGAGCAAGACGCCATCCTTCAGCAGACGATATCCTCTCGGTTCTTCCAGACGCCCGTCCCAGATACTTCCTTCTGGCGTCTCCAGACTCTTCTATCTCCCTCTTGAGACGTCTTCTCACAAATGAGTCAAATTGGAGGGAATCGAAATTGGCACAGAGGAACGGCCTGTCACTTGTAAAAGATTTTGCAGATAAAAGAGAACAGTTCTTGGGTGATTACCGGGGATGATTTGCGACCACTGTGAGCACCGGGGGTCCAGGGTTCTAATCCGCGAGCCTTTCTTGTTGACTGGGGATTTTCGGTCCTGTTGCAGTTGTGTGAGTCCCCATGGAGCACTTCGCGGTGGCCTTGGGAGATAATCTTTGCTCAAATGGTGGCGCTATTGAGGACGTTAGCGGTGTTGCCTTCTTTGGGGGTAGTCTTTACCAGACTCCCGCCTGGCCGAATAGTAATAGGGACTTTGGCCAAGTTGGAATAATAGAAGTTTATTTGCAAGTTCATGCCCGAGAGCTAATTGCAAGTTAAGTTACAATGAACATTATTGTGAAAAGAGGCTACTCGAATACTAGTGTTGGCTATTTCTACGAGTACACTGGTTGGGTTTGACTTGGTTTTTTTGGAGGCAGAGGAAGAGGAAAAGCTCCACTTTTTTCTACAATTTGTGGGTTCTGCGATTTCAAGAGAAAAGTGCCGGCTTTCTGTTCGTCTGTGAATGTGGGGAAGTTGGGATATGTATTTTGCGGTTTCTCTAAACAAAGTGGATCTTTCAGTTTGGTTACATGAATACTTGGAAAAAAATGTGTTTCGTCCTCCACTGCTTTGGATGTACGGTATTTACAAATGCTTTCACACACTGGTAATCTCTTATAAAGTCTAGTAGGAGTTAATTGGCCTAGGTGTGAACTGTCCCGTCAGTGGATACCGTAAATGCATTTAAGTTCGTGGGGATTTAATTTCGCGGTAGCGGAAAAAGGAATTTTCGCGGTGGTTTTAAATTTTCGGTAGCACCATGCTCTGTAGTCTTTTACTGCCTTGGGAAAATGTGGTTTTAAGTTCGCGGTGAAGCGGCCACCGCGAAAACCGCAAACATTAAACCACCACGAAAGTTTCTGCGTTTACAGTAGCGGGATAGACGGCAAAAGACTTACTGAAATCCCATGGCAACTTTAATATTTGCCCCTATTTAGACAAATTCATCTTTTTTTCTTCAGCTGACACGTCTGCAGCTTCGAGACTACCTTTGGGGACCGTGGGAAGTTGGGTGGATAGCACGAAAGAGTGCTACCTTTTTTCCGCGTTTGCAAGTTATAAAGGGGGGGGGGGGGGATAAAAACTGCAATAGAACTGCTTGGTTCAGGGATATCGAGTGCACTCTCACTGCACTTGCGTCAAGCTTGCTTCACTGCGGGGGTCGAAAGATGCTCAACGAATTTCAGAGATAAAGAACGAATTTTCTTACTTTTTGTGTATTTTGTCGTCTTCTAATTCTTCCTTTTACGCATTACGCAATATCTTGATGACAAAAAATCGGAGAAAATAAACAAAACAGTGACGCAGTGATTGAACCCCGCAGTGACGCAAGCTTGACGCAAGTGCAGTGAGAGTGCACCTTAAGTAGAGTAGAGTAGAGTAGAGTGGAGTAGAGTAGAGTAGAGTAAAGTAGACTTAAGTCTGCAAGGCCAAGCAGACGTGTTAGCTGGATGGAAAAAAAAAAGAATTTAGATAAACAAGTTGCCATGGGATTCTTGTCAGTCTTTTGTAGTCTTTCCAACCAGTTCACCCCTAGGCTAATAATAAACTCCGACTAGGCTTTTATTCCTAACTTGGCCAAAGTCCCACTATCACTATTCGACCAAGTCTGGTAGAGACTCTTTGAGACTATCACGATGATCATGGTATGAACTTGAATACTTGACTGTATTTGGAAATTCAAGTCGCTTATAAGACAAAATCTATGATCAGTTAAATGCAACGATGTAGAATCTGTAGTTAAAATTGTCTTGCAAACGTATTTCGTAAGGCCATGTTGATTTGATTATATGGATGACATCCTCCGGGAACTCCAAAACTGATGCGAGCGAGCGAATAAAAAAAAAGTTTGGCCAAAAAAAAAAGTTGCCTTCAGTATGAAATCAAAGTGGCCAGGAAGGTTGAACATAGGACTAAACACACATAGTACGGTATACCAACAGTTAGGTGTAGGGACCAGTACATCATACGGGTGCAAAACATTTCTTCTTCTTGGACCAATCCGAAAAAAACAGACCTGAAAAAAAAACAGAGGAACAGGTTTCGCCAATTACAAAATGGACACACTATGTCGGCAGCCATTTGGGGTCTAACCGGGGGGGCAAGAAGTCAACAAGAGCGAAGTCAAGTAGAGTTTATAGTCAGTTGCACCAAGTTTCTACAGTCAAAGGTACAGAGACAGTTAGCCTTTATTATATGGGGATGGGATTTTGAAATGCAGTGGGAGTCCAATAATCCACCAAACAGATTCCTTTGTAGCAAAATTGACCAATTACCATTGTTTTGAGTATTGCCAGTTCTCAAGTTTCCACAGACAATCAGGTCCAGGTTCATGTCCAGACCTGGAAAGGATCGTCTGGACCTGAATTTTCTGTACTGGTACCTCCCCCAACCAACAATAGATTTTTTTTCTTTCTGTCCTTTCACATCTTATTCTTTGACTTTAGATTCATTTTGGCATTCTATGGCATTAGTTATCTGTTTGCTGATACTTTTTTTTTTCAATCTATGGAATATTTGTGCTCATTTTACAGCTGCTTTGCACAATTTATTGTGTGGTCTAAAACTTTTTTTTTTTTTGGAAATGGCCGAAAATTGGTGCGAGCGCGGATGTCATCCATATAATCAAATCAACGTGGCCTAAGTATTAAATGTGGTGGTGAAACTCCACACAGCATTGCCTGGGAACGTGAGACTCAGGGCGCCCCCTATCAGTAGCAAACGGCATAGCAACAGAGTTGACTTGTGAAGTCCCTGAAAAACTTGGCTCCACTATGCTGGCAATGTACAATGCCCTTTACATGTATCATTTCACCACACTGATTAACTGTTTATATATATAGATAGGGACTAGAAAATTTCTCAACTTGACAACACTCCTCTTTGAGTCAATTTTTATCTGTGAGGAATGCAGTTTTGTGCAAGATCTACAAATGACATTTTATGAACTGTAACATTTCCATTAACTGTCCAAAGTGATCACTACAGTCTTATCGACGTAATTTTGATAAAGACAGCATTTACTATGCCTATGTTTTAGGTATGTTTTAAGACTGTATTTATCAACATCTATATAGTAAGTACGTAATATAAAAACTGAGTGAGATTCACTCAGCCAGCGCGTCATTAGACGGTACTGTAGCGACCTCTATCGGTATTGAAAGACATCCCAGCCAGATATTGGTAGATGATTAGCACATGCATACATGATAAAAGCATCGTCTGGCTAGCGATATACATACACCAGGCGTTTTCCTTCAACATAAAAGCAATTTTCTGTGTCATTCTTAACTTACAGTCGCCGAATGTCCTTATGCAAAAACCAGCACACCAAAACCTACGGGACAGCTCACCTGCTACCTTACATGTAACGTTACTGCATTACTATCTTATTCCGCTAGGAAGCGCCATTTCACCGTCATGAATTTTGATAATGATACCTACTAGTATGTGTGATGTATGATGTATCTGTCGTTGTCGGTGACAAGCGCGCCGCGCAAGTCAAGTTTGGGGCTTCTTTGATGGAAGTTTTGCCGAAATATTGATGAAATCTAAGGCGAATTTGGGGTAAAAACGTGTTATTTACGTAACAGATGTCATTTTTAGCAATGTGGAAGAAAATAAATTCTAAAAAAATCAAAATTTTGCCTAGATACAAAACCAATTTTTCGCTTATTCCCTTGTGTAAATTCAATATAAACGTCATATAAAAGTCCTGATCATTGTGTCACAATGGCGGCTTTTATTAAAATATCCACTCCTTATTTGTCACAATGGTACATACTGGTCTAAAACTTCCACCCCTATTTTATCACAATGGGATTTACCGAAATCCGGCGCTCTGATTGGTCGAGAGTTGGCGGCCATAATGAAGGGGAGTATTTTGCATACCTGGTGGTAGGAGACAGGTAAACAGTCAGGTGTGCCGGACTCTTAAGGGCTTTCTCTTAAGACCTACAGCGAAGACGGCCCGCAAGAGCCACAAGGAAAGTTCATAGACGTCGCCAACGATGTCTGGTGAGTGTGGTAGCCATGTTTTGTCGTTGTAGTCTTGGTGTACTGAATTTTGAGGTTTTGGTCGACGTTGTTGTTAGGGGGGAGGGGGGCGGTGTCGTCATTTAACAATGTACTTATTGATAAATGCGTGAGGGGGAAAATATGGTCCGTGGAAAGAAATAAACCATAAAAAGAGCAACTACAGCCAGTCTGTGCCCCCGAAACGTGGCCTCTGTTTCAAACGTTTGAACCGTTGCAGAAGGCACATTTTGTTTGGCTACATTCCAAAAATAATATTTTGTTGATAACTTAACCGTTACGTTATAAATTTTCTGGACAATAAGTCTAGATGCATAATGCAAAAGTTACCTAACTGGATAGATTTTGGTGAACGGTCTGATATGTTGATAACATCTGCTTGTAATATTGATCTGTTCTTGCTTTTATTTCTAGTGGCCATTTTTATTTCCAAGATTATGTAACGTTAAATTCAATAACGCCAGGTTTTTGAATGGTCATTCTTTTTCCTCTATATCATCTCTTGTGTGGGATTGAATGGTGAGTGACTAGAAAACTCAAAGCGGACACAAGATCACGAGATTATGGGTTCAATTCCTGGCATTTCTGTGTCTAAGACGTTGTGTCCTTCGGAAGGGCACCTAACAAGACAATCCTCATGCCACCCAAGGTAAGTTGTCAAAATGGGTACCTGACTTCATTTGGGGAGGTTAAAGCAGGTTTTTAGCCAGGCATGCGTCAACGCGTCATCTGGACGCACTTTTCTTAGAATAACAAGAAGTTTGATGCCCCTGGACGCCCTTACACTGGGGAGAAAATCAAAAATGAAATTCTGATTGACCAGGGATGCTACCAGGTCATCTGTGGTCACAGTCTTCTACTGTGACCTCTGGAACAGTATTTTTGCCTCTTGGGATACCTAAGAATGCACTTTTTTTAAACTTTAAATCATCAAAAACACTGCACCATGGAAGGTGGATGCCCCCAGACCCCCCTACAATAGTCACTTACCGTGACTCACCAACAAGTTTGGACTCCCTATTATAAAATCCTAGTTAAAGGCCTGGTTAAAGGCTGTGGAAGGAGAGGGATGAGCTCTACCTTCCAATACCGTACCCTAGCCACAGTGGATAACAACTCACTGTCCCTACAGCAAAAAAAAAAAAAAAAAAAAAACACCATGGGACTTCGAAATATACCATTACCCTTTAGGCTTTACCTATTCTAACATCACAAACTACATTATTGCTGCTCTGAGCTTTTGCTATTGTGGTTTGCACATTTAGTTTATGATATGGCGGATTCGGCATGGGATATTGCTTCTTTCTGTTCTACCCACTATTTGCCCCTCTTGTTGTTTCATTACAAAGGTACAATGGTATGATCGGCTTAATGACGAACACTTACCTGAGGCTATTAGTATGAACTTCTGGAGTCTTGCATGTATTTAGGGATAAACAGCTGAACTAAAGTCATCTTTTGTTTCCCAACACCATGCAGACACCCATTGACATGTTTGCAAAACTTCCCAAATTTCTCAAACAGAATGACTCGTGATGTTTGTTGTGTGTTTGCGCAGCTCAGTACTAGTGTTGTGTGACTGTTGTCTGAGTCCTGAGATATATGAGGAAAAAAAAGAAAGAAAATAGCCCCTAGCAATATGAAATCAAAGAGTTGGGACTTTGGAAGTTGTAGCGATAGGCTGTTTTATATAGCAAAATGTTTTCAGGCTTTTTTGAAAAAGAAATGAACTTCTCAAAAGTATCAAACTAATATGTAGACATCTTTTGTCTCTTCTTCTTCTTTAAGTGTTTAAGTGGCCACCATGATCTTGCTGATGTTTCTGCCACACTTAACAGAGGTGATGGTACAGAAGGTTGTCTGTTGTAGCTTGATGTAATGGTCTGTCTTGGGGGTCTTATAGTTATACACTTGGTCTTTGTCCGTTCAGCATTAAATGTAGATATACCACCCACTATTACTAGTAATGTTATGCATCAGAACAGCTATTTAAAATTGGGTAGAACTTGGAAATGGTCAGATGATTCAGACAGCGTCATCTGTCTTTCGTCAGTTATTGGACCAGAAACTGAAGTTACCAGGTTTGAATCCAAAGTTCTGAATTGATATGTTTATGAGGTGAAGCCAAATACTATATCTGAAACGTCTGACCGTTACCAAATTTCTCTTATTACATGGATGTGTAAACTTCATCGATGCCTGGTATTGCATACCACTATCATTTCCTGTACTGATTACAATTTACAGTATGTAGTCTTACTACTAGAAAGCTCAAACTGGTTTATTTACCCTTCCCATGCCAATAACCCCCTTGGACAGGTAATCGGTATTATAGCAAAGATATCTAATAACCCTACAGCATATATATAGTTGTGACATATCTAGGGCAATCTGTGTCGAAACGCAAATATTAATACGTGACTCCAGGCTGTGTAAATTTGCTGCATATCATTAGGGTTAGCTGTCAGAGTCCTTATCTAGTTCTTAGTCTCTGATTTTATTAAAGAATATAGGATATAGGAGAATTCTTTTTACAATTCTATTAAAGATTTCAGAAGAAAGAAAAAATATCTGCAGCTTAGCAAGGCTTGCCAATTTACTTATAGTGATATAAATGTCCTGTTAGATATTTTGTGTTTGTGGTTGGAGAGTACAACCTTGTCAATGTACGAAGGGTGGCAAGTTTGGTGGTCTTGTGTGTTTAGTCAATTGTTGTTATAATAACTGTGAGATCGCCTGGCACAATCGGTTGCGCATTGGACTTAGGTGCCGAGCTCGAGAGGTCCCGAGTTTGAATCCTGCTGTGTCGCCAATCTTGTGCCCTTGGGAATGCAAGTTACACGACTTTCCTTACTTCGCTCAGGTAAAAATGAGTACCTAGCTTCGGCTAAGGACGTCCCCCGGATAGGACGTTAAATGGAGGTCCCGTGTTTGGGGAGAGTCACACCTCACACAAAGTAAAGAACCTCAAATGTCGAGATATTGAGTAGTTAATTGTATGCAGCGGTCAGCGTTTACTTTTCAGCTGTTCCAACTTTGCGGCTGCGAAAACAGCAATTACTACCAGTTCTTTGAGGTGACTTTGAAGCCTCAAAGTCATATAGACATATCAATCAATCATTGCAAATTGTTTAAAGGCACCCCTGTCTACCTGTGCAATTGCGCCTTTTTGCAAGGACGCATTGTAACGTTTTGTTTTGGTAATCCGTTAAATCTATAGTGTTTTTGCATGGCATGCTGAAATGGCAACAACAAGAGTTGAACCTGACAAGAATATGGTTAAATTTAATGGTAGACGGTTCTTTGCCTACTCGTTTAAAGGTAGCCCTGTGTGTCTTTACCTTTTTGCAAGGATGTACTGTATTCTAATATTTGTTTTGTTTTTAGTAATCCGTTAAATCTACAGTGTTTTTGCATGGTACGCTGAAATGGCAACAATAGAGTTGAACCTGACAAGAATATGGTTAAACTTAAAGGGAGACGGTTCTTTGCCTAATCGTTTAAAGGTAGCCCTGTCTGTCTTTTCCTTTTTGCAAGGATGTACTGTATTCTAATATTTGTTTTGTTTTTAGTAATCCGTTAAATCTACAGTGTTTTTGCATGGTACGCTGAAATGGCAACAAGAGTTGAACCTGACAAGAATATGGTTAAACTTGAAGGGAGACGGTTCTTTGCTTCTGTGGGTCGGAGTCTTTGAGGTACAGGCATGCAGAACAAAGTAAAAAGTTGGCACAATGTCTAGTACGTGCCGAGGGAGCCCTTAAGGGGGTACAGAAGGCCTTAAGTGTTTCGTATCTTTGTAAGGGACAAGGGTGCGTCTGTAAGTGTGTGGTTCCGCAAGACTCAGAAGACTAAGAAAAAGAACAGAATGAAAACAAATTGAGGGCTAGTAGGAAAGTTTGTATCTGGCTAATATATTTTTGCTCCTTGAAACTATACTACCAAGCAAAATATGAAATCTAGCAATACGTGCATTTGGTATGTACTTAATCTAAAAATTTTGGTTCTGAAAAAAAATGGTTGTACAATTTGTACTTTTAATGCCTATTTTCTGAGCTTCAATGTGAAATTCAATAGCTAACTCTTATTATTTTTTTGACACTTGAAGAACAAGAAAGTGATACAAATATATAGAGTTCATAGTACATTTACTGCAGTCAGGGTGGTATGTACCAGAATGCTATATTTTCTCATATAAAAATAATATTATGGGCAATAAAACATGATATAACATCATCCATATGATAAAAAAAATCATATTTAAAATTCTTTCTTTCTTTCCAGCTGTCAATATTCAGTGCAATAATACATCTTTCTTGATTTATCAATGAAAAAAAAAAAAACAATATTAAAATTCAAAATGCCAATTGAGCCAGAAGGAAACCTTAAGATTTAAGGGCACATACATGTGTGTAGAACACCTTTTCGGTGCCCCACGTATAAACTACCACAGGTGTTTAGAGAAAAACTTGGATGTCGTGCATTTAACCATGTAACAGCTGGGTGTCGGAGGGCGACATTCCTCGCGGCTCGGTATCCAAGAAACGCTGGCGGAAAAATCCGCGCCGACGGCGACTTCCCTAATGTGTTGATCCAAGCGTAAGATTGGTCTGTACATTACAAAGCCTTATTCTCTGACCTGAGACAACTTCCATCTGGCTTGGGCCACGTTGATTTGATTATATGGATGACATCCTCTGGGAACCTAAAAACTGATTCAAGCGTGATAATAAAAAAAAAAGTTTATATAATTTGCCAAACTCTGTGTGTTCTACATGATGATATTATAGTCATTTATTTGTTCAACCTTCCTGACCACTTACTAAAGTAATTTTCATAATGAATTTTTCTGCACACTTGCGTCAGTTTTGGGGTTCCCAGAGGATGTCATCCATGTTACAATCAAATCAGCTTGGCCTAAAGGTATAATTCATGGGAAAATATTTTGTGATTAAAGCAACAGTTACTGTAGTCTCACAGATTTCTTCTCGTCAGACCAAAAATACTTCTCTGTAGAACCTTAAGTTTGTGTTTTAATGTCACTGTCAGTCTGTAGCAGTGTTCTAGCCAGCCTGAATTCTTTTGGTCTCATTGATGAGTTTCTTCTTCCCATAGACTTCTATGTTATAATTCGTGGTTTAAATGGGCGCGTTCATAATGAAGCTACGTGAAATTTCAGCAGATTTTTCATTCTATGTCGAGCACATTTACCCTAAATCGTGGGAAGAAATTGCCAATGTAAACTATACGTAGGAACTTTTTTTATAGCAATTACAAACTACAATTAGTCAATCCCCACAAAAGGCATTTTTTCGCTGCTATTGTACAACCGCACCACTCAGAACCCACGACTGTGTACCTCCGACCTAGCGCGCGGCTGCAAAACTTTACCTGCTAATTTCTTCAGTTACAAATAAGCTTTCACCAATCTAACTTTTGAGATCAGTTCCGCTGGCTAAAAGGGAATTTCTCACCGCTAAAAACATGCGTCCGTGCAGCCGTTCATTTTTGGCTCGGATCTCTTTTAGGGTCCCCACTCGCGGAGTAATACATCAATGAGACCTTTTCCGTCTTCTGGATTTTGAATGTAAATCCTGTCAAAGGTGCGACAATCAGCTAGGGTCTGGGGCATGCTCCATCGGGAAAATTTTGAAACCTTGACCCGTTGAAATATTTTTTTAATTTTGAGGGGTAAACTTTGCCGGTATTCAGCACAATACACGTACATGATGTAGATCACCATTATTTCCACTAACTAAAGTGAATTACCGGTTTGGTGATACTATTTGTTATATCCAATACATTACACCAAAGGTATCTTCTGACTGTATTTAGCAGTATTCAGTCCTACGTTAACAGGATTAGGACGCATTATGGAATTTCACATCTCGTTGCTTGCAATAACAAATTGTCAGTTCAGTCAAGAATGGGGTACTGTAAACTTTGAAATTTTTGTTGTTGTTGATATTCGTGGTTTTTGTAGTGACTGTGAACATTAAAACAACTGCAGAAATACATCTTGCCTATCCTCTTTTTTCAACTGGAAACTGAGAACCACTGTGAACACATTTTCGCCCTGCCACGAAGTTAAACCCTTGCAAGCTTAAAAGCATTTACTGTACTGTAAACTTTGAAATGTCTGCAGTGGTTTTATAGTGTATTTCCAACTTTTTAGTTACCGTACTATGGAAATTTTACTACTAATTACTTTAAAACACTGCCAAAACCTTCTTTGATTTTCTGAATTTTGGTATGTGGGTAATTATTGAGATCCCAAAGAGATACAGCCATTTTTTGTCCCCTAGCAGTGTATTTATGTACTGCGGCACCACAGACCAACACCCCTTCTTGACAATAGTGTGGTCTAGTCCTAAGATGGCTGTCTGCCTGGCAGCAGGGTCAATGACCCCAATTTGGGACACCTTGGATGAGCTTTAACTGTTTTTGCACATTTTAAAGCTATTCATGACTTTCTGGCATTGAAGAATTCACAAAAATTCAAAATATACTGTGCATTCGATTTCTTCCTTGGATTCTATTCTTGTAACGTAAGGTGTAATATAAGCAAAATATGTTATTACGATACAAATGTAGTCGCATGGTAACAAATCCTCTTGCAAAGTAGTGTAAAAGTTAAAGTGCGTCATGGAGGTTTTGTAAAGGACACAATATAGCCATATTCTAAAGGACGAGGTTGTTTGTTAGATTTTCGTCTCAGACGTTTAAGACCTTAATGAAGATCTCTTATACAGTATGGGTCTTGAGTGCTTTGGGGTAGAGATTTGGGACCTTACGCCCACTCAAAGTGGTCCAGCACTCTTGAACATTTA
Organism: Branchiostoma floridae; assembly: GCF_000003815.2. Classification (NCBI taxonomy): domain Eukaryota; kingdom Metazoa; phylum Chordata; class Leptocardii; order Amphioxiformes; family Branchiostomatidae; genus Branchiostoma; species Branchiostoma floridae. The sequence continues at coordinate 28,606,483 of NC_049982.1, forward strand.
AAAGCACTTTACAAAGGTCCTTACATGTTAAAATGACAGGAAACGACATTTGGCCAAACACAACTAGATTAATACTGTTTTCATGGCAAAGGGCACGTAGGCAGTGTTACAGTAACAGTTGTTGCAAAATTAGGTTATAGAATACCAGTAAAGAAAAGGCCAGTGAATTAGGCTTAAGTGTACATGTACCTTTGCCTTCCCATCAAATTCCAGGTGTGAAAGTTTCCACTTTTGTTACCTTCATTAAAAATGGTATTGTTTTGAATTTGCCTGTATGTTCATCTGTCTGTGTCTCTAGATATTTGGGTTCTTGACTTACTTACTTGACTTACAAATGTATGTCGGGTGTCGCTCCTCCCCTGCCTCCCGAACCACTGTAGCAGCCCAGAAGACTTTGACGAGCATCGCTTGCCCCAAGGGTTATTTGGGTTCAGAATAACTTAAAAATGGCAGGGTGAATTGTGTTCAAAAGCCTATGGCTAGTTGGGCAGCCCTAGCTGTTTGTAAACAGCTGAATAGATAAATGAATTTATTTGGTGTGTAGTAAGTTGTCTTGTCCTATGAATATGATTATATTTTGGGCCCCCTTGGGGCTTTCCTTGGTACTGCAAGAGAACATCAGGTTTTTCTGTTTTGTATTCTTGACACACTATCATGGTACATGTACAAATGTACTTACTTTTGTGGATACTATAGTACTCTAGTAGATAGTTCTTTAGGTGACATAGGTTTGTGCCACCTAGCATGAAATATGAGTACTGCAGGGGTGTTTTTGTCGAGATCTTTTCTTCTTTTCTATCCCCAGCCCAACCTCATCCTCCCATTGTGCCACCTAGCATGAAATATTGGTACTGTAGGTGTATTTTTGTGATAATCTTTTCTTCATTTCCAGCCAAACCCGACCTGACCTACCCATCCTGCCACCTAGCATTAAAGTTTGTAACTGCAGGGGCATTTTTGTTAAATTTTTTTTCTCTTCTTTTCCAGCGCCAGCCCGACCTGACCCACCCGTGGTGGGGAAGGTGACCCACCACAGTATCGAGCTGTACTGGGACCACGCACAGGCGTGGGCCGACGGGGGTGCGGGGGATACCGGCGGCGCGGGGAGGGTTCACTTCTGCCTACAAGAGGAGGACAAGAACAGGGGATTCGCCACAATCTATGTGTGAGTGTTATAGAGAGAAGCTCCAGTCTCTCACTGGCTAATGTGTGGTATTAGCAAAAATGAACATCTGTACATGTACCATAGTATTATGTTATTTGAAATTTCATCCGTGTATTTCTTTTGGAAGAATCTTCAGCAATAAAAATTTGCACTATGATTAGTACCAACACAGATGAGCTTTCATGATAAAATGGTCATGTTGACATTTCAGAAAGTTACACACTGAGTGATGCTTCTGATCGCCGTGCAGATTTACCACTTTTCTAAGTACACAATGTACATCTGGGCACTTAACCTGTATTCCTGTTATTACTGTACCCAAAGCAAGCATGGACGTCAAACGCTTTTCAAACATTGTCAAAGACCAGTTTATGTACATGTATCTCCCATAGGCATATGTGACAACAATGTTGGAACTAAATGCCCAGGGTATGTAACATTGTGCAAACATTGTCAAAGACCTTTTCATGTATCTTCTATAGCCATATGTGCCTACAATATTGTAACTATATGCCTGGTATGTATGTCAAATGGTTTACAAACATCGTAAAAGACCTTTGCATGCGCATGTATCTCCTATAGGCAAATGTGCCAACCATGTTGTTGCTTAATGCCCCATTTGTGTATCAAGCTTTTTGCAAAGCTCTAAAAGCCCTATTATTGAAAGAGAAACATATGCCAAACCATTGTTGAGAGGCTGGCATTTTCCTCAGCTATGTTTATATCCCTTGAGGGTTAAGGTTTTTAGATTATTAAGGTCACTCTTATGCAATTACTGTAAATGCGCTTAAGTTTGCAGTGGTTTTATGTTTGCGGTTTTCTTGGTGAAGCAAACTCAAAACTGCTGCAAAAATTTTTCTTCTGTCCTCTGCTTACCGGTACCTCACCCTCTAAAGTCTGTGCGCTACATGTGTGTACTAAACCTTGTACAGTGTTATGCTTTGTTGGGAGCACCTGTTACCGTGAAGATGCACAAATAGTAACAATTTGAAGGCACAATTGAATACAGATCTAATCTTTGAACATTAAATGAATATCTAATCAAGAATTTCAAGCCAAGTCAGAGCCTTGATTTATTTTTTCATTGCCCAGTTACCTACATTGTATTATCAAGTGAAAGTTGATCACGTCAACACTGCTGAAAGTGACTGTATTTTCTGTAGTACCCTTGCCAAGTTGCTAAGTATACTACATGTAGTAGCCTAAGGTAGTTTTCTGATTGGCTATGAGTATCCGTATAGGTGACAGAATTTCTATTACTGAATTATGCGAATATTGACAGCCATTATGAATTCGAAACCACAGCGAACTCTCTCACATTAAATCGCCGCAAACTTAAACACTTTTAGAGTGTGTATTAGACCCCTTGAGTGTAAAACTTGCAGTCTCCCAGTTTCATGCAAATTATGTTCCATTACAGTGTAACAAATTTTCAAGATGGTTTTTATTCTTCGTCGCTTTTAGGATGACCTCTTCATTGCAAAATTAAAACCACTGCAAAAATGTTTTAAAATAGTCTTCTGATGCACATTTTTGCCCTGAAATTAAATCCCTGCAAACTTAAAGGCACTTACAGTACATTTACATTATTTCGTCCCTTGTAAAATCTGTCCCACCAGTTTTAAGTGCTATTCATCAGTGTTATAACAACTCAGCATACACGTGTGCGGATGTACTTCATATCACAGAAGTGTTGTCTTAACGTCCTTGGGACGTCCATTATGATTTATATGGGGGCATTCTGAGCTGTTTGCCTCGCTGTCATCAGCCTTATGGGGTTGTTATATGGGCCCCTGTTTTCTGTGTACAGTCAAGGCAATTAGTAAAAAGCTTTGGATTGTATATTTTTGTGTTGTCAAATGCCACAGTTACATAGAGGTTGTCTTGGAGATACTATTGGTCAAAAGCTGCCAGTACACGTTTTGTATATCATTGGTGTTTGTCAAAATCAATTATTCATTCTTTTCTGTTGCTTGAAGTGCTGTCTTCCAGGTGATATCCATGAAGGAATATATTTGATATTCTTAAAGATGTGATCTTTGATAAGTTTTAAAAGTTTTGCAAAAATAACTGAAACTCCAGTGTTTTCAGTCATTTGTTTTAATCCAAAAATTTGATTTATGTTACATCATGCAATGTCCCTACTTTCATTATGATATACTCTTATGAGGTCAACTACCAGTAGGAATATTATTGAAATGGCATTATGACAATTAATATCATGAATTATAATCACAAATCATGCAAAATTTGTTTTCAATTTTTCAATAAATGCATGAATTAACCTTGATACTGATATGATAGAAAAATGAAATTTCCTCATCTGTTTGTCAAAAACGCAGACATTTTTGCGGTTGTTATACATTCGCAGTTTTCGCGGTGCAATTTTACTGCGAATTTCAAACCACCGCAAACATTTTTCCATGGCAGTAAGAGACTACAGTGCATGATGCTACCGCGAACTGTGACTTCCGCAACCACGGAATTACATCCCCTTGAACTTCAGGGCTCGTAATACTGTTTTCTGCATACCTGCACTGGTGCAGGTAACATTGAAAATTACCTGCACCAGACATATGTTACCTGCACCACTCTGAATCTAGGAAGTATGGATCATATTAAAATTGTTCAGGAACCATTGCTATTTTTTCTTTTATACTTTATAGGTGGTAACAGTAAATGCAGCAAATAACAATCCATACATTATAGGACATTTAATTTATGTATAAAACCCAGTACATGGACCAGTGCAGGTTAGGTGCAGGTAGACATCAGAAATACCTGCACAGCTCCAATTTTACCTGCACTATCATGCATATGCAGGTGGTATTTTGAGCCCTGAACTTAAATGCCCTTACAGTATCTCTTTTCTTGTGTCCTCCACAGAGGCTATGCGAAGACTTACACAATAGAGGGACTGGACCCACTGACCCAGTACAGGTATAGACTACGGGCGGTCAGTGATGACGAGGCAAGTGGCTTCAGTCCAGCTATCACAGTGTCCACTACAAGTAAGTACAGTGTTTAACGCATGCATGTTAGGCCACACCAATTTAATTTGTTGCTTCTCGGATTTTTTTCAGAAAAGTTTGGACCGGCAGGTCGAAAAGGAAAAAAGTCTTAAGATAAGGAGAGTTTGACTGGGCTTACTTAATTAGTACATAAAAAATAAATTTCCTTATCACATTTCATGCAACAAATCAATATTTAGGGTGGTCCCTGATTAGCATTTAAGCCCCAATTTTGAAAAAAATTATAACAGTATGTACCATCCAAAATAATCACAAATAGGCACTGAAATTTAAGGCGGCTTTTAGTTCATTCGTCAGGAGAGGCAGTGAAAATTTGTCAACGGGATTTTTTTTTCAAATTGGGAAAAATAGGACAGCAGAATCCGAGAAGCAACAAATAAAATTGGTGTGGCTTTATGATAAAAAATTTATGATTGGCCCAGCTTTTTTTACTCATCCTCCTACGCACGGTCCCAACGGCTAGCTGACTGCTCAGCCTATTGGGCCCTGCTATCCCAGGCCCTACCCGCAGGTATCATGCTCGTCGCCATATACTTGCCTTCTTGATTATATATATTAATGACCTTACCCTTATATGGGCAGTCAGCCGTTGGGATATTAATGAGCTTACCCTTATATGGGCAGTCAGCCGTTGGGAATCGGGCGTAGGAGGATGGTGCTATGTAAGACGTAACATGATTGGCTGATAGCTTCCCAGCGGCCTTTGCGAGACAGCTTTCGACAACAAAAAGCCCAATACCTGGGGGTAGGGCCTGGGATAGCAGGGCCCAATAGGCTGAGCAGTCAGCTAGCCGTTGGGACCGTGCGTAGGAGGATGTTTTTACTGTACATTGTCCAGTTATCCAATCCTGTATCCTCAAAAATCTTTGTCAAAATGTAAAAATGCAAAATAAGAACAAAGCAAATATTTGACGTACATGCATCCATTCTCTCATTGGTCGAATCCCTAGTTGCCTGGCTTTCATTGGTTGAAACTTGAATTGATAATTGTGATGGACAGTCAGGATTGGTGTATGGTCTCTTGGTGAGGTTTGTAATAGTTTCATGCAAATGAAATTAAAGTAAATAAAATTATATGACATGTACAGTGACAGTTAGTACAATTTGCATTCTTGTTTGGTTGTATTGTTAGAAATTTGTCAGAAATCCTCTATGGAGTATGTTATTCATTGCCACAAACCGTTCATGATAACTTCTGTTGCTGTTTCTTCATATCGTAATGAATGTAAATCTTTTTATACATTTCAAATATCCGCAATCAAATTTTGAACAATGAAATCAAAACAAAAAGTAGATGTTATTTTAAGGCAAACGAAAGACATATTTCATTTGTCTCTGCCACTCTCTGTCACAACATTCCCTCAGAGATGCTTTAGATTAATGAGCTCCCAGGTTGCCCAAGGTCTTTGGGGAAGGGTAGCCATGGAGTCAACCACTCCTAAAGGTCACATTCATTACAAACAATATTAAACCACCCTTATTCACTGTCATAACCACCAACATGGCCTCACAGGAGAAGCATTCCGTGACGTTTTGCGATGAAGAGTATTCCTCTAGCGAGGAGTTTGTCGAAGATAATAATTTAGTCGATAAAAATTACGGAGGCAAAAAGGGCGCTAAGAGTACGGCGGGACTGAAAGGGAGAAGACAGGTGTCGTTTGTCACAGAGCTTCAATGTTTTGATGCTGATTCTGATGATGAAATCTTCTTGGTACCAGGTTTGTAAAAAGAAGGTGTATAGGAATGGTTATTACTTCCTTGAAAGATGGAGTTATTATTTTGGGTATGTCTGTGTTTCTGAATATTCTTTTATAAGCATAACTTAGGAACCATCGGATGGATTGGAACGATATTTGCTATGTGGGTAGGTCTTGGGATTTGGGCTACCAGGCAGCTTTCCTTGCTACTGCAGAAGAACTGTATGTGAGTCAAAGCACACAATACTTGCCAACAGTACTGTAGCATATAATCCTAGATTTGAATCAATTTTTTTTTCACAAATTACCATGTACAAACAATATTTGGTTGATGTTGACAAGGCCAAGGTGAAACCACAGATCTATGCATATGTGTCCTGAATGAATTGTACAAATGGATTTGTTATTGTTCTTTACAGGAGAGCCACTCACATCAGAGCATCTGCACAAAGCTGTCAACAACAACGACGTGCAGGCTGTGGTCCAGATTCTGGAGGCAGGGTAGGTCTAGCTACATGTAACTTTTATACAGAAAAGTGGTTCAAATTCAAACTCCTATTCTTGCTCAAAAGTACTACAGTAACTACAGACACGTTTGATCTTCATGTCAACTTGGGAAAGGAAGTTGTAATAATTATATGTTTTTGCCTTGAAGATATGATTTGGATATGGTAATTATTTTACAGATATTGTTTAACTAGGTGTTTTGCTATGTTAAGTACATGTATAATGTAGACAAATTTTTCCTAGTAATCCAAACCCACCTTTCTTATGAATGTGTTATGATTTATAATTAAATTTCATCCCATACATCTCTAACAGAAATCATAGCAGTCTAGGACATTTTTGCATTAAAGTTGTGGACTATGCAAGTCCAATTATTTCAGACATCATGAATACAGCCACCTTTTTTTCTAAGATTCTGAAGAAATGAAGTCAGTACTAATAGCTTGTTGTTGACCCCCAGAGAAACCACAGAACACATTTCTTCTAACGAGGATGGGGAATCCAAGTGGTGCCGGTTTCGGAGGTAACCTGCTACCCCCATGGCTAGCTGTGTACCGCAAGGCTCCATGCTTGGCCCCCCCCGCTGAACCCCATCTATGTCCTGCCTTAACATGCAGCTTACGTTGTACAACCTCATGCTTTCCTGGTTTCTTCACCATGGTTTGCCTTGGTGTCGTCTTTCAATTGAAATTTACCCCCTTGGCTGTATACCTGTGTACCGCAAGGCCTCATGCTTGGCCCCCCGCTGAACCCCATCCATGTCCTGGCATAACATGCAACAACCTCATGCTCTCCTGTTCTCTTCTCCATGATTTGCATTGGTCCATCAACTATAATCTACCCACTTGGCTGTGTACCTCAAGGCCCCATACTTGGCCCCCCACTGAACCCGTCCTGTGCTTTAACATGCCTCAATCCCATGTTTTCCTGGTCTCCAACCAACGTTTACTTTGGTGATTCTTCAACCTGGGTCTCTGACCAAGGTTTCCATCCATCCAGCTAACCTGAAACCTTTTCTCCTTATTCCCTCAGCTAAACTTCAATCCATGGCCAGCAGCTTTTCCCCAATCCCCTTTCATTCTCAGCAGGCTTGCCACATTCTGTCATACATTTAGATTTGCTACAGTTGTCTGTGTAAGGTTTTCGGGTGAGGGTTGTTTTTTGGTTGAACGGTTTTGACTCTATTTGTTGTTCCTAACAGGGATGTTGGAGTAGACGTTCCTGACAAGTACGGTCTGACAGCTCTGATGAGTGCGTCACAGAGGGGCTTCAGTGGGTAAGACATTCAGAATTCTTTTATTACATTATTATACCTTTGCCTTTATTTGCTTTTAGCTAAGTTTAATGATGGTAAGTTTCTTACCGGAAAAAAGGAGGTACTGTTAATACAGTTAAATAATAATATAATGTTTGTGGTAGTTTTTCCATCACTACTTCGAACTTGAATCTACGGTGAACACTCCATTTTTCCACTACCACAAAAATTCCCACGAATTGAAGTGCTTATTGTAATCAATGATATTTGTTTGCAGATTTGTGTGTGACTGCAGTTCTGCAGTTAGAATTTGATGATGCTAGGCATGTTGGGTATACTAACGGAAAGTTTGGTCAATGGTGACAGAAAGGTAAAAAAAGGTGACATAAAATGAAAGTGGCCTATGTCCTGACCTGTACTTGCGGAAGCACTTGCCAGGCAAACGATTTCTATACCGCACTACTTATTGTCATTCTATAATTTTACATTACCTGAAAATACTGCTGTGATGCTAAAAATTCATGTGCATGATTGGGACATCATAAGCAACCAACATGCAAAAATTCAAACAAATCCATCCAAAGGACCATAGTGAGCTTATAGCAGCAAACACACAGACCCTGCCAAAAACAATACCCCTTTACGAGGTGTCAACCTTCATTCACAGAGGTAAAAATACAGTTCTGTTCCCCCAGAAGTCTTATACCGTACCTAAGTTTTATATGTACCAAAGGTTTAAGTTGTTTGTGTTCGCCCGTCCTTGCCAATTACATTCCCCTTCAGTGAATGTCTAAGACGTAATCCCGTTTCTTTTCTTCTTTACGTTAAAGACTAAACATCTCGCAAAAGAATCCGAGGCATTGTGCTTCCTACAACTGAATTAAAAGACCTCGGTAACTCCTGTGATGATTGCATTATGTCGTTAGAGCGCGTTCCCAGCACAAGGGATAATCCCTTTGTTCTGGTAACTCGTTAATCATTAATGAAGGCTTTACTGGTGTATCGGATTTCTCATTGGTTACTTCTGCATGAAGGAGCGTCAAAAGAGTGGTGACTTTTATGTAGTGCTGTCGCAGAACGTAATGGCACCGGGTGATTAGCGTGGCTTTTAAGGTGTTTGTATTTGTTTGTACTGTATTACGTACTGAATGCCTAACATTTTACCTCTGACGAGTGTACTGTTTTTGGTTTTGTACAATGTCATTCAGGGCTCAAAATGATACCTGCATATGCAGGTTAGTGCAGGTAAAATTGGAGCTGTGCAGGTATTTCTGGTGTCTACCTGCACCTAACCTGCACTGATCTATGTACTGGGTTTTATACATAAATGTCCCATGTCCTATGTAGGTGTCTATGGATTGTTATAAGCTGCATTGACTGTTTATTTCGAGCTCTGTCATTGTACATGCAAGCCAAAGTGGGGCAAGTTTCAGCCCCGCAACATTTAATTTTAGAACTGCAGGAGCGTTTTTGTCCAGACATTGTAAAGAGGATAACTGCAGAAAGGTGTGTTAGCTTCCTCAACCAAACACATCCTTCCTGAAAGTAGTGTGGTATATTCGATGGACGGCTGGTCAGCAAACTGCCAGATAGATGCCCTTTTATGTCATGGCTGTGATGCGAAAACGTTCGATATGGGTGTTCCGGATCGGGCAATAACTTCCGTATCAGACCTATTTGATACGGATACATTACTGTTGCAACACTTTTTGTTCGAGGGCACCAAATTTTTCAACTTCTGGCGCATTTCGCATCAAAACTTTCGGCCCTCTGGCGATCCTTCCCACGGTCGGGCTGGTACCTTGGGTGATACAGAATGCACCGTGTAGTATTCTATATATAGAAGGCAGAGAGCTGGGATTAATTAAGGGAAGAAGGGAAGGGAAGGAACACTGGCTAGAGAGCATTTAATTGTCCTTAACAAAAAGTAAATATTTCAGAGTTATGAGATATTTTATTTCTTGTTTTGTGCAGCATCATCGATGTCCTGATGAAATGCGGAGCCAGTGTTCACGAGAAAAACAGCAGCGGAAAGAACTGGTAAGACCGGAAGCTCAACTTTTGTCAGTTTAACTTTCTCACATCTGAGTAATCCCACATCCACAAGTTTGATCTCAAATGGCTATTACCTAAGCATGTAGGAACAGTGAACCACGGTTTAACGTCAAGTCTGAATTAAGGACTGGGAGCTTGTCCAGTAGCATGCATGCAAATTATTAGCAACAAGTAGTAAGGGTACAAACCATTTTTCCTTGTTGATTTGGAAAAAACGGATCTGAAAAAATCGGTGGACCAGATTTCGGACCGATTAAGAATTGAACAGATAATACCAACAGGTGTCCACATGTTTGGGGCTTACAAGTCCAAGAAAAGAACTAGAGCAACGTAGAGGAGAATTGATAGTCATTTTTACCAAGTTTCTACTGTACAGTCGAAAGTGGTCTACTTAACAGATCTAGAGGCAGTTAGTGTTTTTTCTGAAGTTATAATTTAAAAATGCCAGAGGACGCCAAGTACTCCACCAAATTAAATTGAATCCTTTGACCATTGTTTTGAGTATCACCCATTCACAAGTTTTCACAGAAAATAATGTCCAGGTTCAGGTCCAGACTTTTCAGTACTGGAATTTTCTGTTATAGTACGCACCCATAACAACATTGGGATTTGAACTCCAAAGGTCGCTAAAAAATCACTGATAACACCATGATGATAACGAAACATTTTCTGTCCTGTGATTAGCTTGATGCTGGCCTGTTTTGCCGGACACCTGGATATCGTGAAGCAGCTGCGAGGTTACGGGTGCGACTGGGAGACACGTGACCTGGGCGGCTGTACCGCCATGCACTGGGCGTGTGACGGGGGCCATGGACAGGTGGTGGAGTGGATGATACAAGATGGAGCAGAGGTACTATGAAGTCCTTTATTCATAAAGACTGAGGTACTGTAAAAAAATTTAGGTTCGCAACATAAAATGTAAATATAGAATACAACACGGTGTATGCCGTATCACCCGAGGTCTCAGCCCGAACGCGGGTCGGATAACCTGAAGGCCAAAGGCATATTTATGTCATACCCATCTGAGAAAACACATACATCTATTTGGATTCGAAATACACCATAAGTTGAGAAAATTTGGTGACCACGAACAAACATTGTTACAACAGCAATGTTCCAACGTCCGAATCAGGTATTTGAATTTTCGACTGTGCCACTCTGGCGTGCGCAGTGTATGTTAAAATTATTCGATGGAAGCCTGTGTGATACAACTTCGAAGCCTGTGTTTTACGGCTTTTTATCACCTGGTCCGGAACACCTGTATCAAACGTTATCGCGGCCCAGGTATGACCAAGACATAAAGTAGAATATCAGAATAACCTAATTGCAAGCCTACTAACTTAAAATTAGTAATTTGAACGGAGCAGTTCAGGAATTGGAACAGGGATACTTGCTTTGACATTTTCACACTGTTTCTGACATCCAGGAATTGTGACGCCAAATTTTGCAGACCCAGAAATTGTGACGATGTAGTCACAGAGATCAGCGAGGTTGAGAAAATGCACAAATATAACATGTTCTCATCCCAGCAATTATAATAATCATCTGGTGTATTTTGCCAGCCAGTAGGTACCCCAAGTATGAGTAATGAGGCTGTTTAAAGTGGTCGAGTCACCTCCTCGAGCACGGGACCCCCGTTTTACGTCCCTCCCGGAAGACGATTTCGTGGAAAACTTCGTGAGGCTACAGCAATCCGGACGTCCTTGGTTGGTCCCCCATCCAAGCACTATCCGGACCGCGCGTTGCTTAACTTCCGAGATCGAGGGATCGGGTGTACCAACGCGCCACATATCATAGGAAGTACCAAAAAAACTCTTGAAACAAATTAGGATGTCCTGTTTCAAACACAAACAAAGTATCAAACATATTGTTTTATGATTAATGTGGTTCAAATGTAAAGGATTTTATAACAGTTGTCAATTAATAGTAATAATAGTGCAACAACGGATGGTCACTGATATGTTGATGTGGAAAAAGAATCGACTAAGATCACTTTAGTTAGTAATTACCAATATGTAATATATGAAACAGTCAGAACATCTCAGTGCCATTTGCCAGAACGAAAAGACTGAAGCAGTCTCTCGTGCTCTGTGCCCTCAGACTGTATAACAATTCTGCATAGCACATAGCGTGTACAGTCAAACCTGTATTAGCGGCCACCTTTGCATAACGGCCACCTGTCCATAGTGGCCACTTTTTGTCGGTCCCTTGGATTTGTAATGATTAAGAGATAGGCTTAGCGGCCACCTGTCCAACGCGGCCACGGCCACACGATTTCCGGTCCCGCAGGTACAAAAACACTGCCGATTACGGCCACGCGGACCGCTGATCTATGTTTCGGCACGCGTTCTGCCATATACAGCGGCCGTATCGTCACCCTACGCCGGATTTAAAACCTCTTTAAATTATTTTCAAAACAAAACTTCGTAAACTGGCGCTACCCATACCGGCTGACAAACGAGGTCATATAAGGTCAATAGACGACACCAATATTACGGAGGTAAATTGTGTTAAAGTTACGTTCTAATACACTATGTACTATCGCTTAGGTTAATTCACATCACAAAAATTTCTAAATAAATTGTTACAAAGAGAAAATGATATGAACTTCAGACTATGATGGATTTTATTCTTACATTTATTAAGAGATAAGTCTAAAATGACGTGACTTTTCTTGTGAGTACCACATTAGCATAATGGGCGAATCTGACGTGTGAACGCGAGCGGGAACACACGGACGGCGAAGTATCAAAGGATACAAGACGAAAGATCAAAGAAATATGACGATACCGGTCTCTTCAGACAATATCAACTGTAGGACATTTAAAACTTTTTATAGCTTTTGTTTTCTTAATACATATAGTGTAAAAATCATTGCAGTACATGTACAGTACTGTATTATGTGAATAAAGATCATTGGGTACTAAAACCATGTGTAACTTATTGCTTGTGGTCAATTAATTAGCATATTCTCTATAGTGGCCACCTCTCTATAGTGGCCAATTTTGACCAGTCCCTTGAGTGGCCGCTATAGACAGGTTTGACTGTATGTTTAACGTTTCGACTATGACTGTTTAGTAAAAATATTGTACATATTGTACCCAATTCAGGGAGGCTTGTATAGCTCCCCCTGCCTATGTACTTTTGAGGAATGATAATAAATGCAGACGATCACACATGACGAAGCTTTTCACTGATATCTTTTCCCTGTTGACCAGGTTGATGTGAAGGATTACAAGTCTGGCTGGACCCCGCTGTTCCGAGTGGCAGCACTGAACGGAGACCCACAGATCGCACAGCTTCTCATCAGTGCTGGGGCAGACGTGAACAGGAGAGACAAGGATGGCAAGACACCGCTCATGGTGAGGGGAGGGATAAATTCTATCGTTTGTTTGTTTGTTTGTTTTGCATACCTGGTAAACCACCTGATGGCATATCACAACAGGTTTGTACTGAACAGTACAAGCTGTATATCTCGACAGATTTATTTGATCCACTCGCACATGGAAGGACCCCTACTCTTTTTGATAAGTGTGGTGGGTTCCTTGACGTGCTCATGGTGTGGCCAACACAGGACTTTTACATCTAAAGTACTATCTGAGAAACGGCCCTAACCAAAGCTAAAGTACTACTTATTTTCACCTGAGTTAATGAGGAAATTCATATGATTTAAAAAGTATCTTTCCCATTGCAAGGGCACAAGATCAATGGCACAGTCGTCAACGGATTCGAACCGAGAACCTCTGGGTTATGAATTGAAACTCTGCTGATTGTGTCACACGTCCCCATGTCTTTCAGGATAATGAATTAGTCGTCAAGTCTTATAGTTCAGTTCTAGCATACAGCTTCTTGTATCAGCCAGGGATTGATTAAGTTCATGATGCAAAATTCAAAACGGGTAACCTTTGCTGCCTGTAATGTCAGCCAAACAGATAAGCATTACTAAATAAATAGATCTATCCTTTAATTGATTGGGTTAAATGTCTCAAAAGCTCTCTGTCTTGTACTGCTCAGATTGCAGCCCTGAATGGCCATAAGAAGCTGGTGCAGCTACTGGTGGAGTCAGGGGCGGACTTCAAGGTCAAGAACGAGGTACGGAAAGATTTTGGTTCGGACATGTGACCTAAACCTCTGTACCTGTACCTCTATCTGATGTTAAAGGGGCATTCTATTCCAGAAGGGAGTATTGTTTTGCAATAGATAATGTGTCAATAAATACATAATCAGCCGAATTTCGTGGAATTCAACTTGGGATGAATTACGTGATGTGTGTTTTATAAAACAATAATGACACTCACTAAACCCATGCAGACCCTACCCATGCATTCCCAATACGCATAGACACTTTGTTTATCGTACACATTTTCGGAATAAGTGAGGTACGCTAAGCACACCGAGAAGGCAAATTTTTCATAAGATAGCAAAGAATACAAGAACAAGACGAGATTTCTTAGCGAACGTGAAATGAGTTTTGTAACCTTACCTAAAAGTTTTGCATTGTATTCAGCCATAGGATTAATTCAATTAAAGGGTACTTGGGGAGTTTAGTAGAACATTGAATGCTTTTGAGGCATGTGGAGCAACTGGGTACTGCATACTATTATATGTGAAGTAATAGTATGCAGTTATCACTTCCTAAAATTGATATCTATCGGACAATAACACTCCCGTGTGGAGTGGAATGCCCCTTTAAGTTTAGGTACACATCCCTTGTTTACATTTATCCTCTACAATTTCTACAGCTTTTACTATCATTTTTGAATATCTTTACAACGCTTGTTTCTTACTTGTTACAGTTTGGAAGTCGAGCAGTGGAGATGGCTCATACCTTTGACAGACGGGTAAGATATCTATCTGAACATGTGTCTACATTGCTAAACTTGTTTATTTTGAATGTTGTCATTATTACAATGACATTATTGCATGTTGTTCAAACTGAATTTATAAATGTTATGTTGCTTTTTTAAAACCATTTACTGTAAATATCCTTAAGTTTGCTGGGACTTTATTTTGTGGTAAGGAGAAATTGGAGTGTTTGCGGTAGTTTTGTCCCTGAACTATTGTCACATACTTAACAGTAATGGAAACCCTGGCTTTAAGTTCACAGTGAGCGGTCCCAGCGGAAATTATAAAATAAAACCATGGTGAAAATTTTAAGAATTACAGTACCAACTTGTTTGTTTGTTTCTTTGTTTGTTATACAGCCTGTTGTGAAGTACTTGGAGGAACTCCAGGAGACTGACCAGGAGAAGAGGAAAAATCAGAGGGTCCAGCAGGTCAAGCTGCGGCCAACGTCCCACTAGTGTTGACCAGTCTATACCATGACTGACCAGTTCATGCTACTGAGTAGCCACACAAGTGTTGACCATAATATTAGCTCATTCTGAACAATGGTTACTCTGCATGACTGCCACATGATTGTCACATGACTGTCGCATGATTGTCACATGACTGTCACATGATTATCACATGACTATCACATGATTTTCCCATGACTATCGTGTGACTCTTACTTGATTTTTTTCATCTCATTGTGATTCACTTCAAGTTTTGGAAGGTCGGCAGGCTCTGAGGTTGTGTAGTTTTGTGTTGCGCACATCTCAAACCAGTGAACTGTCTAGGAAAGGCCCAATTTTATCAGTGTACCATCCACTTATAAGTAGAACAAAAGTTTGTGGTCAATATTATGATAGTCTTGACCACTGTTCATTCAGTGTTAATAGGTGGAATAGGTGGAAAGAATAGCTTATTGCACATTCATGTAGGTTCACAGCACAGCGAAAAGAAAGTTTTTCCTTCAAACAGTGGAAGACATTTTAGACTATTCGCTGGTATGATCAGTTTGTTGTAAGAGATTTCAAAACTTACATGCAGTCTAGA
This sequence comes from Branchiostoma floridae, assembly GCF_000003815.2. Taxonomy (NCBI): domain Eukaryota; kingdom Metazoa; phylum Chordata; class Leptocardii; order Amphioxiformes; family Branchiostomatidae; genus Branchiostoma; species Branchiostoma floridae. The sequence continues at coordinate 28,622,074 of NC_049982.1, forward strand.
ATCATATATGGACGAAAGGGTAACTTTAAATTGGGTAACTTTAAATGGGTAACATGTACAGGATGTTTGGTGATAGTTCTAACTTTGGTCGAGGCTAGTTCACAACATATAAATTGTTGGTTTTGTGGTATTTAGTGGCCGGCCGACATCTTCAACCATCTGATCTTTAATTGTACCATATCTAATCTTGAAACATTAATAGTTGTTAGATGTATTTCTCTTTCATGAGTTGAATACAAACTATTGTTTGTATTCCTCATGCATTGTCAATGTACTGTGGTCTTTCTGAAGGAGGCTCTACAATTGTCAGCAATGACGTAAATATAAGATGTCATTAATGCTAACATAGACCATATGTTACATGTAACCTTTGTATCATCAATAAATGATTGTAAAAGTTGTGATTGTGGAAACGTAATGTTTATCAATACTTAAGAATTGATTCTAACAAAGATAGGGTTTGTAATTTGTATTGACTTTGAGATTTTTGCTATATGAACTTCTACTGTTTAAAGCATGTTGATACAATTTTATTAGATTTTGAATGAATTCTATGTGTTTAGAATCCAGGAATAAGGAGGCTCATAGTTCAAACTGCATATGCACAGCAAAATGCATTGTGAGTAACGTCAAAGTTGATGGCCCCTGAAATGTAAACAAAATATCTGGACATGTATCAAGCATGGTCTGCACTTGAACATTTACAAGTTAGGGGTCTTGACCTTTGACATATCACCCACAATGCATTTTGCTGAGCATGAGCAGTTGAAACTGGGACCATCCTTAATCTTACATTCATTTGGTTGATGTTAATTAATTTTGCTGGTTTAATGTGAAATTATGAATAGAAATCTTGCAGCCAGACTGCAATAACAACATATAATATGTAAAATTACATGTTAATATGTGTTTTGCATGTGACGGTCTAGATTACAATTACGATTGGACATTTTGTCATCATGTTTTGACGACTTTCATATTTTCGACACTTGATGATACGTTAAGGTTATCATCTCAATTTAGTATCTCGTTTTAGTACTGTTCCATGTTTATATTTGTGACTAAGCACATTCCCAGAACGTAATGTGCATATAAGGTATATAGCCTGGTATCCGAACCCGTAATATCTATCAAGTTTCTTTGGCCAATCTTGGATCAAAGTAATATGATCTCTCTTTGAACACAACAACATGTTTATGAACATATACGAGATATTGTCTGTGTGTATGACCATAAATACGTTCTGCTGATATGCTTTTGTTGCAAGTTACGCAGCAACATTGTTAGACATTCTATACTCGAAGATACTTGAAAGGAAGAACAAGACGACAAGTTTGAGGTCTTGCACATTTAGACCTAAGATTTTTGTTCACTTTGAATATGTATGTGGACCAAGAAGATATCTAATTTGTAAGATATAATACCAGTCGTATGTCTTAGGACCACTATTGGGTTAGCTAAAAAAAAGTTATGGATCTGCCCTCTGTATTGAGTAAAATGGACTAACCCTTAAGTGAAACTTGTATATATTTTCGACTGTACTATGTTGACATTTTGGGAATAGAGGGGGTGTACATGTGTTGACCGACATGACAAGATTGCGTGGTAGAGTTGTCCGAGATTGGTTTATGACGATATTTGTACGTATGTGATGCTTCGTATTGTACTATATTTGGGACATCTGACGATTTGATTAAAAATATGATTGCACTTTTTCTGAGCTGTTGTGTTCAACATATCTCTTAACCAACGAAGATAACAAGAGTTTTGAATTTTCATTATTCAAATCTAACTCGTTAACACCATGTGCTAATGGTTATGTAAATCTTTGACTAACTTGCCCATGTCACAAGTTTGAAATTACTATAATTTGATTTTGAATGAATTGTGGAAATTAAGATTAATTATGCAAATTAGGCCCTTATTTGCATAATTAGTAAACGTAAACGTAGTACCTTATAGTCGAATAGAAATTTGATGTCTCAGTGTTAAGTACCCCGTTACTTTACCCTTACTTTGAAAATGTACATACAATTAGCCTGGGGATACATGTACATGCTCTTGCAAATGTAACATTACAGTACGTTTTAATACTCTCGAAGCAGAGCTGTGTACCATTCAAAATGACAAAATATACAGCCCGTTAAAAAAAAGACGTACAGCCAAGCCGGAGTCAAAGTACTTGGAGAGTACCAGTCTGAGAGTAGTGTTATTTGGCAACTTCGAAAGTTAAAATGAACCGATTTTGTGGGTTCTGATTACTTCGTCACAAAATTACTGGATGTCTATGAGAGACGAACTCCCACCCCCAAAAGTATCGTTAAAAGTTTCTTCCCTAAACAAAAACAGTAACATTACGTGCTCGGCATTTGCTTTCAGTCACCCCTGTCTTGTCACCTGATCGCTCAAGCATGGCCCTAGGGGCTATGAACCCCAGGTAACCTCTGTTTTGTAAGTCACACCTGTAGAACAGGTAAAGGTGTGCATAGTACGTACTCGTTGTATTTCTAACTGACGAAAGGGTTCGACTTCAGCGTTCTGGTAAGTAACTAACTTGCTATCGTAAACGTTAACTCCAGGTACTTGTTATGAAAAGAATTCTGAATTTCTATAAACCTCTTTGTTATTTACGTGTGTATAACGTGTGTGGGGGGAGGGGGGTATACCCTTTGCTAGCGTATACCGTACACAACAGTATGTTGCGAAACTGCCCCCTAACAGTGTATGCTCCTACACCCCAATGATCCAAAACCACTGAGTAAAATATACAAAAGTAACTGTCTCCTCTGTCAGCACTGGAACACCAGTGCTGAAGTGGTCATCAGCACTGGAAGTCCAGTGCTGAGCCGGCGTCAGCACTGGAAATCCAGTGCTGAGGCAGCTTCAGCACTCGAAGCCCTCCTGTCAGCACTGGAAACCGAGTGCTGAGACTACAATCAGCACTGGATTTCCAGTGCTGAGGACATTTCAGCTCTGGAAATCCAGTGCTGACAAATATTCTGCACTGGAAACCGAGTATAAAATGTATAAAGTTGGTGAAAAGAACTTAAATTCTGTAACAAAATATAAATGGACAACTGTATTATACAATGTTTTTTAAATGATGCTTCTTTGCTGCACAAGCAGAATGTGTCGTCCACCTGTAACTACCTATTCTTTGTAAAAAAACAAGCGATCTCTTTACCACACAGATAGACCAACTGTTAGTTGTCTAACTCTGACTACCTATTGTTTTTTAAATGATGCTACTTTGCCGCAAAAGCAGAATGTGTCGTCCACCTGTAACTACCTATTCTTTGTAAAAAAAAACAAGCGATCTCTTTACCACGCAGATAGACCAACTGTTAGTTGTCTAACTCTGACTACGTATTGTTTTTTTTAAATGTTACTTTGCCGCACAAGCAGAATGTGTCGTCCACCTGTAACTACCTATTCTTTGTAAAAAAAACAAGCGATCTCTTTACCACACAGATAGACCAACTGTTAGTTGTCTACCTCTGACTAAAAAGACACTACTTTGCCACAAGTATAGAATATGTGATTTGTTGATTTAAAATTTTCGTATCAATTGACCAAAAGAAAAGAAACTGGAGTGCCATTAACTGTATACACAATTAACAATATCACAAGTGTCTACTCTAGTCTAAAGCTGGTAAAAGCTAGTGCCACGCAAGATCTGCTTGGAGATTAAATAACACGCACAGATATACCTAAGTCTAAAGCAAATATCTCAGACAGCCGTACGGACGCATGCTACTAGTACACGAATATTACGTTCAGCACTGGAACGTTCCAGTGCTTTATAAACGTCAGCACTGGAAGCCCAGAGCTGAAGTTTTTTCAGCACTGGTCTTCCAGTACTGAAAAGTTCCCGAGCACTGGTAAATCCAGTGCTGAACCCGTTACTTTTGTATATCAGCACTCGGTTCCAGTGCTGACGGCGGTTTCAGCACTGGGTAACCAGTGCTGAATAACCTCTGCCGTGAGTTCAGCACTGGTACCCGAGTGCTGACGGCAGTTCAGCACTGGAAAACCAGTGCTCGGAGAAGTTCAGCACTGGAAATCCAGTGCTCGCATTGGGTTCAGCACTGGAATTCCAGTGCTGAGGGAGCTTCAGCACTCGAACAAGGCCGTTCAGCACTGGAAAACCAGTGCTGACGTTTCGACCCATTGATTCAGCACTGGAACACCAGTGCGGAACCCGTTACTTTTGTATACTTGCGAGTGTGTAAGTTAGTCGTTTGGTTTGGTTTGTTTGTATTGCCGGTAAACCGCCTTATGCTGTAACACACCAGGTCTGTACTGAACAGTACAAGCTACATATCCGGACAGATTTATTTGACCCACTCACACCGGGAAGGGCCCTTTAATACTCCTTTTTTTAATTCAAGTGTGGCGTTTTTTTTAGCGTGCTCGAGGTGACAGCTCTTCTAAAACACGGGTCCTCAATGTTAAGCGTCCTAACCGAACCTTCTAGGTACTTATTTTCACCTGAGTTAAGTGAGGAAAGTCTTTCCGAAGGGCACGAGATTTGTGGCACATCAACGGATTCGAACCCGGAACCTCTGGGTTATGAATCGAACACCCTGCCGATTGTGCCCCATGACCCCACATACATACATACAAACATACAAACTGCAAAAGGGCCCGGAACACATAATAACGTTATATGTAAACTGTGTGACCATGTTTATGTTCTTGTTGTCTAATAGTATTTTCCTGTGCTGAATGCTATGGGGAATTCAATATATTACACGGTGACGTGACGCACACCCGTTTCCTGTCCAGTTGTTGTCTAAGATTTATTGTTGACGATGTCTTTTTGTTGTTTTAGCACCAGTGTAACGTTGCTAATGTGTGTTTCATAGTTCAGTGGACCAACTGTGATATTTACACAGTGGTGCATGCGATTTCTTTCGTCTGCGATGGTCAAGACAGAATTACTCGTACCTTTGCTTGGATCGGAGAATATTATACAAGGTAATTCACCCTGTGATGATCTGTGATGCGACGAAACAGTATGGAAGCAGCACTATAATTTAGACAGTTGTCCGACGAGTTTTTTAAGCTATTCTTGGCATATGACCTTTGAAAAATAGCCAAAGTACTGTGTGGTTACTGAGAATGGACAATGGACGAAAACATGCAAAATACTTCACGGACATACAACTTCTCCCACTGGTTGAACCGTTAATTGCCATGCTATCATTGGTTAATCTGTTAATTGTGATTGACAGTCAGCATCGGCCTAATGTGCGTTGTTGGCGCACCTGTGCATACGGGTCAGCGACCCCAGATACAAACCTGACTAATGATATGCAAATCGTGATCAGAATGACTCGAAGTCTTGCACGAATAACGTGTGGATTCCGTCGTCCATTTAGAAGGCTCGGCTTGTTGAAGAACGACAACAACAATCACAAAGTATGGATAACAAAGTCAGACTGCAAAAGCCCAATCCACTGGCAACGGCGAACACCTTGTCAAGATTATTGTTTTGGTAAGTAAAAAAAACTTACGTCAACGATATGCACAATACGCTTTGGCTTCAATGTCTTATTAATATACACTAGTTAAGATAGATTTTGACTCTATTATGATCATCTTAATATTATTACTTGCTGTGTTGAAATCAAAATGGATAGCCCATTAATATTGTCTTCTTTGTCATTGAAAGGTGGCTGAACCCATTGTTTAAAGTGGGGTATAAGAGGAAATTGGAAGAGGAGGACATGTTCAACGTTCTATACGAGGATTCGTCATGCAAGCTACGCACGGACTTGGAAAGGTAAACTGATGACTTGATTGTTTTCTGTAAGCCATTTCACAGTTGTTAGAACGCATGTGTGACGACAGGAATTCTAGGTACGGTATAATATGAAAACATAACCCATCTGGACATTGTTATGCAAATCGAAACAATGGTCGAGACAAGGACTGTTTACAATTTCGGGGACTTTGCCTTTGACATATTACCTAGAAATCTTGTCGCCGCACATGCGTTCTAACCTTTGTAAAAGGGTTTATGGTTCCGGTTCGGAATTTCAAGTGAATAGTCCCTAAGAATAAGACGCAAATCAGAGGTTGTCTCCATAGTTTTGGCTCTAGATTTTTCGGCTATCGCTTTAGAAGTCTATAATCTTTTATACTTCTCCAAATGCTTGTTGTTCGTAGCGTTTTATGGTGTCGGAGATTTGATCGTGCGGCGAACACTTCCTGGTATTAGTGCGCGCGATAGCGGTAAAGCGTTTCGTCGCCTGATTACCCAGATCGTGCGTTTTACTTGCGTTTTGGGTGTTTTAGCGCCACCGGAGCTCACGGAAAACGTATCGGATAACTTTTCTTTCTTTTTACTCAGTATACAGAAGAAGTATTGACCTTCATTGCCATATCAGTCATTATCCCAGGAAAACTCATTTATCCCGTGTAGCGGCCTGTAAATAATGGCCCCAAATTAGCAATTTTTGGATGAAAAGCTTATATTTCTGATGTTTTTTTACCAAAAATAACTTTTCTACAGAAAATGTCAATTGAGTCTGTCGGTCAGCGACAACACACACTTTTCTATCGGAAACATTGAATTATCCGAAAAACGATGTTTTGAGAAGGAATCGAAAGATGCAAACTGCAAAATTCTTCGATACTTCCTTCTCGAGATATTCTTGAGCATATGGGCTCTGTTTAGGCGCAACCGCTAGCCCTTTTTTTTGGAAGAGCGGCTGTCACGGCAACGGGTAGGGGGATGACTTAATGACGCGATTGTAGCTTAGGCTTCAAGTTCCGGCCTGACAAGCTTGGTATGGTTGGAAAGGTTGCTTAGCAAGGAATCGAAAGATGCAAACCGCATAATTCTCCGATACTTTCTTCTCGAGATATTCTTGAGCATACGGACTATGTTTAGGCGCAACCGCTAGCTCCTTTTTTTGAAGCACCGCCTGTCACGGCAACGGGTAGGGGGATGACTTAATGACGCGATTGTAGCTTAGGCTTCAAGTTCCGGCCTGACAAGCTTGGTATGGTTGGAAAAGTTGCTTAGCAAGGAATCGAAAGATGCAAACCGCAAAATTCTCCGATACTTCCTTCTCGAGATATTCTTGAGCATATGGGCTCTGTTTAGGCGCAACCGCTAGCCCTTTTTTTTTGGAAGAGCGCCTGTCACGACAACGGGTAGGGGGATGACTTAATGACGCGATTGTAGCTTAGGCTTCAAGTTCCGGCCTGACAAGCTTGGTATGGTTGGAAAGGTTGCTTAGCAAGGAATCGAAAGATGCAAACCGCAAAATTCTCCGATACCTTCTTCTCGAGATATTCTTGAGCATACCGACTATGTTTAGGCGCAACCGCTAGCTCCTTTTTTTGAAGCACCGCCTGTCACGGCAACGGGTAGGGGGATGACTTAATGACGCGATTGTAGCTTAGGCTTCAAGTTCCGGCCTGACAAGTTTGGTATGGTTGGAAAGGTTGCTTAGCAAGGAATCGAAAGATGCAAACCGCAAAACCTCCATACTTTCTTCTCGAGATATTCTTGAGCATACGGACTATGTTTAGGCGCAACCGCTAGCTCCTTTTTTTTTGGAAGAGCGCCTGTCACGGCAACGGGTAGGGGGATGACTTAATGACGCGATTGTAGCTTAGGCTTCAAGTTCCGGCCTGACAAGCTTGGTATGGTTGGAAAGGTTGCTTAGCAAGGAATCGAAAGATGCAAACCGCAAAATTCTCCGATAATTTCTTCTCGAGATATTCTTGAGCATACGGACTATGTTTAGGCGCAACCGCTAGCTCCTTTTGTTGAAGCACCGCCTGTCACGACAACGGGTAGGGGGATGACTTAATGACGCGATTGTAGCTTAGGCTTCAAGTTCCGGCCTGACAAGCTTGGTATGGTTGGAAAGGTTGCTTAGCAAGGAATCGAAAGATGCAAACCGCAAAATTCTCCGATACTTTCTTCTCGAGATATTCTTGAGCATACGGACTATGTTTAGGCGCAACCGCTAGCTCCTTTTTTGGAAGAGCGCCTGTCACGGCAACGGGTAGGGGGATGACTTAATGACGCGATTGTAGCTTGGACTTCAAGTTCCGGCCTGACAAGCTTGGTCTAATTGGAAAGGTTGCTTAGCAAGGAATCGAAAGATGCAAACCGCAAAATTCTCCGATAATTTCTTCTCGAGATATTCTTGAGCATATGGGCTCTGTTAAGGTGCAACCGCTAGCCCTTTTTTTTGGAAGAGCGCTTGTCACGGCAACGGGTAGGGGGATGACTTAATGACGCGATTGTAGCTTAGGCTTCAAGTTCCGGCCTGACAAGCTTGGTATGGTTGGAAAGGTTGCTTAGCAAGGAATCGAAAGATGCAAACCGCAAAATTCTCCGCTACTCTTTTCTCGAGATATTCTTGAGCATACGGACTATGTTTAGGCGCAACCGCTAGCTCTTTTTTTTGGAAGAGCGCCTGTCACGGCAACGGGTAGGGGGATGACTTAATGACGCGATTGTAGCTTAGGCTTCAAGTTCCGGCCTGACAAGGTTGGTATGGTTGGAAAGGTTGCTTAGCAAGGAATCGAAAGATGCAAATTGCAAAATTCTCCGATACTTTCTTCTCGAGATATTCTTGAGCATACGGACTATGTTTAGGCGCAACCGCTAGCTCCTTTTTTTGAAGCACCGCCTGTCACGGCAACGGGTAGGGGGATGACTTAATGACGCGATTGTAGCTTAGGCTTCAAGTTCCGGCCTGACAAGCTTGGTATGGTTGGAAAGGGTGCTTAGCAAGGAATCGAAAGATGCAAACCGCAAAATTCTCCGATTCTTTCTTTTCGAGATATTCTTGGGCATACGGACTATGTTTAGGCGCAACTGCTAGCTCCTTTTTTTGGAAGAGCGCCTGTCACGGCAACGGGTAGGGGGATGACTTAATGACGCGACTGTAGCTTAGACTTCAAGTTCCGGCCTGACAAGCTTGGTATGGTTGGCAAGGTTGCTTAGCAAGGAATCGAAAGGTGCAAACCGCAAAATCTCCGATATTCTCTTCTCGAGATATTCTTGAGCGTATGGGCTCTGTTTAGGGGCAACCGCTAGCCCTTTTTTTTTGGAAGAGCGCCTGTCACGGCAACGGGTAGGGGGATGACTTAATGACGCGATTGTAGCTTAGGCTTCAAGTTCCGGCCTGACAAGCTTGGTATGGTTGGAAAGGTTGCTTAGCAAGGAATCGAAAGATGCAAACCGCAAAATTTTCCGACGCTTCCTTCTCGAGATATTCTTGAGCATACGGACTATGTTTAGGTGCAACCGCTAGCTCCTTTTTTTGAAGCACCGCCTGTCACGGCAACGGGTAGGGGGATGACTTAATGACGCGATTGTAGCTTAGGCTTCAAGTTCCGGCCTAACAAGCTTGGTATGGTTGGAAAGGTTGCTTAGCAAGGAATCGAAAGATGCAAACCGCAAAATTCTCCAATACTTCCTTCTCGAGATATTCTTGAGCATACGGACTATGTTTAGGCGCAACCGCTAGCTCCTTTTTCGAAGCACCGCCTGTCACGGCAACGGGTAGGGGGATGACTTAATGACGCGATTGTAGCTTAGGCTTCAAGTTCCGGCCTAACAAGCTTGGTATGGTTGGAAAGGTTGCTTAGCAAGGAATCGAAAGATGCATACCGCAAAATTCTCCGATACTTTCTTCTCGAGATATTCTTGAGCATACGGACTATGTTTAGGCGTAACTGCTAGCTCCTTTTTAGAAGCACCACCTGTCACTGCAACGGGTAGGGGGATGACTTAATGACGCGATTGTAGCTTAGACTTCAAGTTCCGGCCTGACAAGCTTGGTATGGTTGGCAAGGTTGCTTATCAAGGAATCGAAAAATGCAACTCGCAAAATTCTCCGATAATTTCTTCTCGAGATATTGTTGAGCATATGGGCTCTGTTTAGGTGCAACCGCTAGCCCTTTTTTTTTTGGAAGAGCGCCTGTCACGGCAACGGGTAGGGGGATGACTTAATGACGCGATTGTAGCTTAGGCTTCAAGTTCCGGCCTGACAAGCTTGGTATGGTTGGAAAGGTTGTTTACCAAGGAATCGAAGGATGTAAATCG
>NC_049982.1:28632315-28634258 GCF_000003815.2 Branchiostoma floridae
TGACAAGCTTGGTATGGTTGGAAAGGTTGCTTAGCAAGAAATCGAAAGATGCAAATCGCAAAATTCTCCGATACTTTCTTCTCGAGATATCTTGAGCATACGGACTATGTTTAGGCGCAACCGCTAGCTCCTTTTTTTGAAGCACCGCCTGTCACGGCAACGGGTAGGGGGGTGACTTAATGACGCGATTGTAGCTTAGGCTTCAAGTTCCGGCCTGACAAGCTTGGTATGGTTGGAAAGGTTGCTTAGCATGGAATCGAAAGATGAGAACCGCAAAATTCTCCGATACTTTCTTCTCGAGATATTCTTGAGCATACGGACTATGTTTAGGCGCAACCGCTAGCTCCTTTTTTTGGAAGAGCGCCTGTCACGGCAACGGGTAGGGGGATGACTTAATGTCGCGATTGTAGCTTAGGCTTCAAGTTCCGGCCTGACAAGCTTGGTATGGTTGGAAAAGTTGCTTAGCAAGGAATCGAAAGATGCAAACCGCAAAATTCTCCGATACTTTCTTCTCGAGATATTCCTGAGCATATGGGCTATGTTTAGGTGCAACCGCTAGCTCCTTTTTTTGAAGCACCGCCTGTCACGGCAACGGGTAGTGTGATGACTTAATGACGCGATTGTAGCTTAGGCTTCAAGTTCCGGCCTGACAAGCTTGGTATGGTTGGAAAGGTTGCTTAGCAAGGAATTGAAAGATGCAAACCGCAAAATTCTCCGATACTTTCTTCTCGAGATATTCTTGAGCATACGGACTATGTTTAGGCGCAACCGCTATCTCCTTTTTTTGAAGCACCGCCTGTCACGGCAACGGGTAGGGGGATGACTTAATGACGCGATTGTAGCTTAGTTTTCAAGTTCCGGCCTAACAAGCTTGGTATGGTTGGAAAGGTTGCTTAGCAAGGAATCGAAAGAAGTAAACCGCAAAATTCTCCGACACTCCGTTGTCGAGATATTTTTGAGCATACGAGCTCTGTTTAGGCGCAACCGGTAGCTCCTTTTTTTTGGAAGAGCGCCTGTCACGGCAACGGGTAGGGGGGTGACTTAATGCTTCTTCTCGAGATATTCTTGAGCATATGGGCTCTGTTTAGGCGCAACCGCTAGCTCTTTTTTTTTGGAAGAGCGCCTGTCACGGCAACGGGAAGGGGGATGACTTAATGACGCGATTGTAGCTTAGGCTTCAAGTTCCGGCCTGACAAGCTTGGTATGCTTGGAAAGGTTGCTTAGCATGGAATCGAAAGATGTAAATCGCAAAATTCTCCGATACTTTCTTCTCGAGATATTCTTGAGCATACCGACTATGTTTAGGCGCAACCGCTAGCTCCTTTTTTTGAAGCACCGCCTGTCACGGCAACGGGTAGGGGGATGACTTAATGACGCGATTGTAGCTTAGGCTTTAAGTTCCGGCCTGACAAGCTTGGTATGGTTGAAAAAGTTGCTTAGCATGGAATCGAAAGATGCAAACCGCAAAATTCTTCAATACTTTCTTCTCGAGATATTTTTGAGCATATGGGCTATGTTTAGGCGCAACCGCTTTTTTTTTTTTTTTTTTTTTTTTAGAAAAGCGCCTGTCACGGCAACGGGTAGTGGGATGACTTAATGACGCGATTGTAGCTTAGTCTTCAAGTTCTGGCCTGACAAGCTTGGTATGGTTGGAAAGGTTGCTTAGCAAGGAATCGAAAGATGCAAACCGCAAAATTCTCCGATACTTTCTTCTCGAGATATTGTTGAGCATATGGGCTCTGTTTAGGCGCAAGCGCTAGCCCTTTTTTTGGAAGAGCGCCTGTCACGGCAACGGGTAGGGGGGTGACTTAATGACGCGATTGTAGCTTAGGCTTCAAGTTCCGGCCTGACAAGCTTGGTCATGGTTGGAAAGGTTGCTTAGCAAGAAATTGAAAGATGCAAACCGCAAAATTCTCCTGATACTTTCATCTCGAGATATTCTT
>NC_049982.1:28634503-28665066 GCF_000003815.2 Branchiostoma floridae
CGCTATTTGCTTTTTTTGAAGCACCGCCTGTCACGGCAACGGGTAGGGCGATGACTTAATGACGCGATTGTAGCTTAGGCTTCAAGTTCCGGCCTGACAAGCTTGATATGCTTGGAAAGGTTGCTTAGCAAGGAATCGAAAGATGCAAACCGCAAAATTCTCCGATACTTCCTTCTCGAGATATTCTTGAGCATATGGGCTCTGTTTAGGCGCAACCGCTAGCCCTTTTTTTTGGAAGAGCGCCTGTCACGGCAACGGGTATGGGGATGACTTAATGACGCGATTGCAGCTTAGGCTTCAAGTTCCGGCCTGACAAGCTTGGTATGGTTGGAAAGATTGCTTAGCAAGGAATCGAAAGATGCAAACCGCAAAATTCTCCGATACTTTCTTCTCGAGATATTTTTGAGCATACGGGCTCTGTTTAGGCGCAACCGCTAGCTCCTTTTTTTGAAGCACCGCCTGTCACGGCAACGGGTAGGGGGATGACTTAATGACGCGATTGTAGCTTAGGCTTCAAGTTCCGGCCTGACAAGCTTGGTATGGTTGGAAAGGTTGCTTAGCAAGAAATCGAAAGATGCAAACCGCAAAATTCTCCTCGAGATATTCTTGAGCATACGGACTATCTACTTGCGTGGGATAAGATAGTATCATAAGCTGGTGAAGGAGTTTAGCCTGCAGAGGCCAGTTAACTCCTCGGCCGGCTAAACTTATGATACTATCGTATGCCACGCAAGATCTGCTTGGAGAGTAGGTAATGTGTCAAAGGAATTAAATGACGTTTTGACATTGTAATGCAAATATGATCGAGAATTGAAATGGTCAAGTACTGTCGTCAGGAGCATTCACCTTTGACACATTACCCACAACTATTGTCGTTGCACATGCGTACTCTGAACAGCAAATCTGCTTATACAACTGTGCTTATAATTTTCTAAAGCCGATTAAGATAATTTTTTACTACTTTCTACCATCAGCTGTTTTCTCTGTTAAACTAGGCCATTAGCCAAAGAACCATGCATGTGATTCATTTTCCTCGATTTTTAAAAACATTTTAACATTAGATTAATATTTTGAAAATGTTGATGATCATGATATTTTTCACAGTTCATGGAATATGGAAAAATCGGAATACAGTAAACCTCGCCTACTCCGAGCTCTGTGGAGATGCTATGGAAAGGGATGGATTCTTCTCGGCATACCCCTGGTTTTTGAGGTACCATCTGGTAATTGTGTATGTAGTATACAAATGTATATAAATCTTGTTATAGCTACAAGCAAGTGTAGTGCTGTCTTTTAATAGTTTGTTTGTATGTCTGTGTGCGTTTCAACACTGCAGCTTCTGTAAGTTTTCTCAGAGGGAGCACTGCAGTTTTTGCATGTTCTGCTAGAGGGGGCAAAGTCTATAAAGTTCAGCAAAGATTGTCTAGTTCGGTTTAGTACGTATACACCTTTCTCACGCGGCGGCCATCATACATTGAAGACGAGGTCAATGAGGCAAACAGACAAAACTTATTTCTAAAATCAGCCCCCATTTAGTTTTTCCCCAGACCACACAGATTTTTACAATATAAGATCAAATAATAAGTATTATAACCAGTGTTATGCAGCGAAATATGTAGCAATCTAGACTCGCTTACTGATCCCATAGAGATGCAAAATAAAAACATAATAATGCAAATATTTGGCGGACATGCTGCCATTCTCTTATTGGTCAATTTTCTAATTTCCATGCTATCATTGGTTGAACTACTAATTATGATGGACAGTCTTTTGTTTGCCTCATTGAACTCGTTTTAGATCTATCATGGCCGCCGCGTGAGAAAGGTGTATACCCCACAGGTACGGGTGAGTATTTTAGATGTCCTTGTCATTTGAAAATTGCGCAATTTTACAGGAAACCATGAAGGTTGCGCAACCGTTGCTCATGAGTCGCCTCATCCTGTACTTCTCCACCGGAAGTCACGTGACGCTGACGGAAGCTTACCTGTGTGCGTTCGGCATCAGCGCATGTGCACTGCTCAGCGGCATGGTGCACCATCAGACATACTTTCTGACCCAACGGTGGGGTTGGAGGAAAAAAGTGGCCTGTTGTTCGATGATTTACAAAAAGGTTGATGCGTATTATAATTATCTGTGTTATCTTTATGGAATGGAAACATATTCTTATTTTCTTCTCCAAACACATTAAGTCAATAACCTGGACCAAACGGCTGTCCCCATGGTTACTGATTAAATAGCAGACACCCTGTAATGTTCGGTTACATAATGTAGCAAGTGGCAGGACAGAGCTGGAGGGGCTGGTCACAATAGACACGAATGTGTCTGAGTAAGGTAAAACAGAACAGAGCAGTATTTTTTTAGGCTAGATAAGAAAAAGTATGGGACTGCGTAATAATGTTTATGGAAAATTTTACGATGAATATTATATTTTTGGAAAATGTGAGTAAACTTTGACAAGTTTTTTCATTAGGGTTTAGCATTTGCAAAAAGTAACTGTTTTTTTCAAAAACTTTTGAGAAATGACAATGGCGTTTTCTACTTTCCCATCAGGCACTGCGACTCAGTAACGCTGCCCTGCTCAAGACGACGACTGGTCAGATCGTTAATCTCATGTCGAATGACGTCAACAGATTTGACCTGGTAAGTTCATAACGTAACGTTACTTTAAGTTACTATATATAACATAAGAAATACTATACACTATAATAAATGGAAAAGTTATGTCCAGGGGTAGGGTACGGTGACGACTTTATTTTGGGGTTTAAGTTCCGGCCCGGCAAACTACTGTTAGAATGATCTCTCAGTGCCTAATTCGAAGATGAAATTTAAACCACTTTTCAATCGGATATTTTGTTGCCGAAATATTTCTGATTGTTTGAGCTCTTGGCCAAACCGCTTTCCTTAACCGAGAGCCAGAGGTAGGGTGCGTCGATACCTTTATTCTGCGATTGAAGCTAAGGGTCCAAGTTCCGGCCCAGCAAACTTCATATCATTAGAAAGGTCTCTTGAAAGATGAAAACCGCTTTTCAATCAGATGTTTTGTTCGCGAGATATTCCTGATCGTTTGCGCTCTTGGCCTAACCGCTATCCTTAACCGAAGGCCAGGGGTAGGGTGCGGTGATGACTTTATTTTGAGGTTCCATTAGTGTTACTTAATTAGCACTAAGGGGTAGACCAATCAGGATCAAGCATTTGCTATTGATTATGAGGTTGAAGTACCATTGGTTAGCCAACAGCGATGGTTTATGGATGTCAATAACTCGCTTCGCTCACTCGGTGTTTTATTCGGTACTAATAGGACAGAGCAGGCTTGATGCTCACTGGGTCGGGCATTTACCATTAATGTTATCATCACATCACATCAAATATTTCTATTTTTGATAGGGGTTTCAGTTTATTCACTATCTCTGGATTGGACCAGTTGAAGCCATCGTTATAAGCGTCATTCTTTGGGGTGAGCTGGGACCGTCATGCCTTGCGGGATTAGGGTTCATGGTATTTCTATTTCCGGTACAATCAGCCATGGGAAAACTCTTCAGCAAATTCAGGTATAAACATTTCCTTAAATATCACAAGTACAACTTAAAGAAAATCTGAACAGACATGTCGACAGTAGGATAGTAAAGACAGACCGCAATATGTTACAATCTTGAATAGCCGTTGAAAATTCAAAAAAGTAATTAATTTTGTCCGTCAAACTATTCAAAACCCACACCATTCAAACAGACATATTGAATGTTAATTGCGTCCATAGGTCCCTAGGAAGTAGAATAGTTCCGCCTTTCCATCAAATCTGCAAATTTGATTAGCGATTCAACCAATAGAAGACTCAGTGCGCGTCGGCCATTTATCTATTAGCATGTCTGCGTTTTGATTGGCCTTTGAACGCAGTGGGTGCGGTTATGGAGCTAATCTACCGCATGAGTGACAAGTGTTTCCTTGCTGTGATAGGTCAGAGACGGCACATCGCACAGACGAGAGGGTTCGGACCATGAGCGAAATCATCTCCGCCATGAGAGTCATCAAGATGTACACCTGGGAGGAACCGTTTGGCAAACTGGTCACAAAGCAGCGAAGGTGGGTGTCTTTTGAGTCTTCTTGCTCTATATCCCCCTGTAGTTGCAGAGCACGTAGCAAGGGGGCCCAAACATACTCTCCAAGCAGAGGTTAGGCTCCGGCTGTTTTTAACGTTATTTTAAGTCGTTTTTATCGGGCTTTCAATTTTTTATTTTATCTTGCTGTCTCAAAACCTAACGGACACAACGAAAAAAAATGACAAAATAGAAAGCCCGATAAAAACGACTAAAAAAACGATAAAAAAACAGCCGGAGCCTAACCTCTGCTTGGAGAGTAGCCCAAACATACATCGCGTATTTCGTACGTACATCAAAGGCTATCTGTGACAAAGAGACTGTTCTGTGACAAGTGATACAAAAAAAGTTCTGCTGCAGTGTTAAGGCCACACACCATGTGGCCCAAAGTCAACATTAAGCTTTATGTTTCCATTACTTACCCACATACCAAATACCATTCCAGACCATCAAGAGAATCTAACGCTATGCTGACCACAAAAACATTTATAACACAGACACGCGTACACAGACAAGTAAAAAACAATATACCTCAATTTTTCATGAATGTAATAAGCTGGCTTACTGTATTTAAAATCGTTAAAAAAAGAAAAAGAAACAGTCTTTGTAGGTGTGAATCAGTTTACGACCAACATATTGCAAACAATGCCTGGCTGTTCTTTTGCAGACGGGAGGTACAGAAAATAGCCAAAGCAGTCACGTGTCAAGGGCTGAACCTCGCCTTCTCCTTCATCTCCGTCCGCGTCATTTCTCTGCTGGCCTTCGTGACGTACAGCTTACTGGGAAACCCCATCACAGCCTCCAAAGTCTTCACGGCAATCGCGCTGTACAACGTGCTGCAGTTCACGCTCCTCAAGTTCGTCCCCCTAGCGGTGCAGTTCCTGTCCGAGGTGCTGATCGCCATCGACAGGATACAGGTATTGGTCCATATTTTTGGCAACGCCTCAGAGGTGGAGACTTTTTGCCATCTCCTAAAGTCGCTTAGCTTCATGAATCTATCTTTGCGCCATTGACCAATTTACACCAACAAAAATTACCCCAGTACCATAAAACATTACTCAAAACAAAATGTTTGATAGACACTGATATTTGTGTTTTTGACATTGTTTATCATGTGTACTTTTACGAAAGAGAACATTTCCATTTCTTCTATCTTTTCTTCTTCCGTTTCAAACAAATAAGGTCAATGACCTGAAACAGACGGCTGTCACCATGGTTACAGGAGGTGTACCATGTGCTGGTCGATTACATAATGTAGCAAGTGGAAGCAGAGAGCTAAAGATGCTAGTCATCTCATGTATGAATATTGATAAATAAAATAGTTATCATTACTTATTAGACAAGATCATGTGAAGAGAAACATTCTGTATGAGTCAAATCTTATCTTTCTTGTTCCATATATTAATCGCCCACATAGTTTACTAATACATGCATTACAACGGTTTTCGTTGACAGAACTTTCTCTTGTTGGACGAAGTGAGACACCAAAGTATACCAGATGCACCAGAGAAAAGTCAAGATGGATGCCCTTCTTCTAATGTCAGAAAGGAACCCCAAAACATGGAAGGCTTCTCGAACAAAGCATTTATTTCTCACCTACATGACGAAGACGATAAAGCTCTACAACTTAAGCCATCTGGAAAGGCACTGCCTGATATTAATGATGAACACCACATGCTTGAGAAAGGTTCGTCATTGGACGTCATTCCTTCAGTCGAGGCATCAAACCTCTCAGCAAAATGGGACGAGGTAATGACGACATATTCTAATATGCCGTAAATGTAGTATCTGTCTCCTGATTGGTCAATGAATCGATTATCTGTTTCCTGATTAGCTACGGAATTAATTTGATTTGTAGAATTCTACATGATGAACGTTGAATCCGTGATGATTGTTCAATCAAACAAGTATTTTTTCTCATGCAGTCCAAAGAAGTGCAAACCATAACGAATGTGAACTTCAAGGTCAAGGATGGGCAGCTTCTTACTATTGTTGGATCCGTGGGATCTGGAAAGGTATGATAATTTTCGTTGTTATGGTTTTGATCAAAGTCGTGCTTTTCTCTCAGACTATTTGGACGTGAGCTGTGCGAGATTTCACATGGTAACGAATCTGAGAAGAGTATTACATCGGGGTTTTGATACTGTAATTACTATTTCAATTTTTCATGGCTCTCACGACTATGGCAGATCTCAAAGAATACAACAAGACTGCAATACGTATACGATGGATTAAAGTTTACTTATGGATAATGTATAAGGTTATATTGCATATATTGCACAAACTTATGGAAGGAAACATTGTTATGTATAGAAAAAATTCCGCCTTTTCTATCTGTTCTGATTCATCAATCAATGCACACAATTCGGCAATTTGTACCCTCAAATGCCCACTGTTACAGCATCTTCTAGAAGCTAGAAGCATTACTAATAGCTATTCGTAATCAAGTTTTACTTGTATAGTGGGGTACTGTCATCGTATATTTGTGGCTATGAGACTGAGTTAAAAAGATGAACAGAATATATGGGAATGTTACTCATTTCATTCTAGTCGTCTCTTCTAAGTGTTCTACTCGGAGAGTTGCCGACGTCGTCCGGTGAGGTCAAAGTTGACGGTACAGTGTCGTACGCAGCTCAGCAGTCCTGGGTGTTCTCTGGTACCGTCCGACAAAACGTCGTGTTTGGACACCCGTATGAGCACGTGAGGTACTGGAAAGTCATCGATTGTTGTGGACTAAGCAAGGTACGATTATTTCTCCTTTCTACCAGAAGTTATCTACCTTCGGCAATAGGTTTGTTTTCGGTAACGTTTGTGGATGCATATGTATATGTATGTTAATGGACAAAATCTCAAGAAAAGGTCTAGAAGGATACTCGGTTAGAGCTACCCTCGTCTTTCGGAAGGGATGTACGATGTGGGTCCAGTGTTCTAAGGAGGTGTCTTGTCTCGAGCACTTCAATGGGTAATGGCTAGTACCCCCTCTTTATCCGATATGCCCTGAAACAGCAACGAAACTCGCATCCCTTTGTACTAGCTAGATCATGTTCCATACATATCAATACAACAGATTATATGTAATGTAACAATATTCCCTAGGATCTCGAGTCCATGCCAAACGGAGATCTGACACTCGTTGGTGACCGTGGAATAACTCTGAGTGGGGGACAAAAAGCAAGGATCAACTTAGCAAGGTACTTATTTTGATAAGCGGTTGTATTGATAACAATATCAATATGGCCATTGTAGGTCATTACAGTATCATCCGTAGCATCAAAACGTTTCTCCTTTCAATGGACTTGTATGAATTTTGGTATGTGGGCAGATGCTCGGCTATCAAAGACACATTATTCCAGGTAATGCAGCATTACGGACCGACCCTCCCTGAAAGTATAGTAAATAGACAGGTCAGCCAACCGCCAGACGGATAACCCCTTACGGGATTGATCAAAGGAAGAAGGGAAGGTGGAGGATCACTAACATATGTGATGACTGGGAATGCGGCATTAAGAACGTCCACAAAACCTTTAACATTTCACAGAGGTATAAGATCTTTCATTTCTTGATTTTTTGTATGTTTTCCAGAGCTGTGTACAGAGATGCTGATATCTACCTTCTGGATGATCCGCTCAGTGCAGTTGATGCCAAAGTCGGCAGGCTCATTTTTGAAAGGTAAAAAAAATAGTTTTACGTACGAATACAATGTATTCCTCGTTCACGATTTTAATGTACTGCGCACGTGCAGTCTGATGCAATCTGGGACACATATGTCAAAGTTTGAGGGCCCTGAGACAAAACATTTTCAGACATGTACCAAGCATAGCCTAGATGAGAATTGTCTATATACAAATAAGGGGACTGAACCTTTGACCTTTCGCATGCGCAATTTGAACCGTGAACTCGCGTATTATAGAGAAATATTGAAAAGCCATACGCATTATTAGGCCAGCCCCGACAGCCTTTTTTTTGCTGCTTGCCCAGTTTGTTACCAAATTAATTTGTCTTGTCAATGTCCTTTTTCACCTGACTTCTTCGAAAAATCCTTTGCTTACTTTAAAGCACAACATACCCACAACATAACAACCACACACGTCGTTGAATTTTCCTAAAAGTTCACTTGCAACGCTTTGCTTGACGTTCGTTGTAATTTACTAATGGTGAGCAAATGTACTTGTTCTGTTTCAGATGTATTCAGGGAATTCTGAAGGACAAAGTGAGGATTCTGGTCACCCACCAGCTACAGTATCTCATCAACTCTGACCAGATTCTAATAATGGACGAGGTAATTCATTATAGTACAACATACAACACTTTCAAGATAACAATGCTATCATGTAAATGTCCTTGGTACTCATGGTAATTACCTCGGTGAAAAATAGAGGTATAGTTTTTTGTGTGTCCGGATATTTGTAATGAGCTTCGTTACTGGCAATGGACATCGCATGCTTCAACATCGTCGACGAATGCATGTGTTACATTCTTTGTTAGAACATTCATTACTAGGGTTAGAAATGCTACTCTCTTCGCGACTGTATCATCTTCTTCATTTGATGGGATATACTGCACGCAAATGTATAATATAGAGTAGAACGATCAGATAAAGCAAAAGAGCAACGGCATTGGATTTGGTTCTAGGTAACAGAAAAATATTTCGAAGATAGATTTTTCTTTATTGTTTATTGTGTGTCTTAAAAATAGGGAAGACAGCTTGCTGTTGGTACGTACCCTGAACTACTTGAGAAAGGGTTCGCTTTCTCGGATCTGATTCACGCAGTAAAGAAAGACGACGACCAATCGGTGCTCCCGTCTCAACGGCTGCTTCGAAGACAGAGCTCAATCAGAAGCGGCGTGCACGAGGCATTGGAAACCATAGAAGACGAGGTATTCTGTTGTTTCCCTTCATCATTTTTGAATTAGTGTCATTGCCATGCCCGTCGCTTGTATGCTTCATAAAAATTTCCTGGAGTACCGTCCTTCTCGCTGCGTTAGCACCAACCAATCACGAAGCTGTCTGTAGTCAAGAGGCAGCGTGATTGGCTGGTAACTTCCCAGGAGGGAGTGCATCTGATTGGCTAAGACCTTGTAAGCGTTTTATTCATGCAGTGAGAAGGACAGATCGTTTGCCGATTTTCAAACCTCGGCCCTCACGAGCTGCTTTCGGGAATGAAAAGTATGATGTAAAAGACACCAAACTACACAAGACGTAAAGAGAATAGTCATGGGCACTATTTGTGTATATTTTGCGTATGCATTTCTGTTTTCTCAGTTTGGGAATGTGACGTTAGCCCAAGTCAGGGTCGTTGCTTGACATCAACAAGCCTGGAATGACAGAGTGAACGTTGATCATGTTTTAAAAGGCAGGCAAAAATATGAATTTTCAACCATTTCCATCTGTTAAAGTTTACCGTTGATCACTTGAACAGCCTGCAGACGGTACAGCACCAGAGGAGCAGGATGAGGACCGTTTTGAAGGAAGTGTATCGATGAAGGTGTACTGGGACTATCTCACGGCCGGGTTTGGAAAGCTAGGACTGGTCTTGTCCTTGGTGCTGAACGTCGTCTATCAGGTGCGTATACCAACGGCAATGCACACTTCCCCTTTGAAATTTTGTAAATTTACTGTTACAAATGATGGCATTGCATATCACTTTTAGCGACAAAGATTAAAATGCAAATTGACTTTCTGTATAGTGGAAAAGTGAATTTCATTTTTCTTTTATTTTCAAGGGATCCTACGTGTTTACGGATTGGTGGCTTGCACACTGGTAAGGTATTTATAGTTTTGGTAACATTTGATACCTTCTCGACATCTAAAATTGATAGTAGTTATAAAGTAAAAATGATACATTCATGTAATAGAATTCATTGTATGACATCGCCTTTTTCTCGAATACAGGGCGGCAAAAGAAGAGGAATATATAAACATTAGAACCCCAAACGTGTCTCAAAACATATCTGATAAGGGGACAGCCGCACCAACAGTGGACACTAACTTTTACCTGTACGTGTTTACCGGGGTAACCGTTGCGGTTGTGGTACTGAGCACTGTGCGTACACTCTTCATGTTCTACAACTGTATCATGGCGTCACACAATCTGCACAACACCATGTTCCACGCCATCATCAGAACGCCGATTCTTTTCTTTGACACAAATCCAGTTGGTGAGTTGAAAGTTACTCTACGTTGCCGGTTTTTGTGTGTACATTTTGCGCATCAGCAGGCTCCGCTCCTGAGGCGTTACCAATAAATGGTCGGTTATGTGCTATGGCCAATATACATCATTTTCCCAAGTCAGCCAGATAAGCCAATCAGATACAATAAAGTTACTAGCCAATCAGGTTGCCATTAGACATTAGCTGGAGATGTCATTGGCTGGTGACGCTAACGCAGTGAAAATGACGGTATGCTAGGTTTGTTGCATGGTGTAAACAAGAGGAGGCCCTGCCATGAGAGAATGGTATGTACTGGCAATGGCAGAGAGTTGACAATTTATTGGTGACACCACAGGGGGCGGTGCCAACTGTTCAGTTTTGAATTTTCCGTCCGGTTTCTTTGCAGGTCGAATATTGAACCGGTTTTCAAAAGACATGGGGCAGCTGGACGAACAGTTGCCGTGGCAGTTCGTGGAGTTTGTGCAAGTAAGTAAATATTTTTGTAAGAAAAATGACCGTGTAGTTTTTGCAATAAGGGTAAATCTTCAACTCCTGTCAGACGCTTTTACCAAGTAATACCAAACAACCACTGAAAGGGTAATTCTGAAGAGATGTTACATATGCAACATCACTAAATTACTTGAATGTAATCTATCTTGGTAATGACTTAACGTATGTCGGGTAGTAGTCTTTCTTCATTAAAGTAACTTCCAACATAGAAAACAATTGGAGTTACCCAAAGTTTCGACTGGCCAACTCAAGTCTTTGTCAAGTAGATTGTCCAGGAAAAGACTACAGTTGGGCAGTCTTAAATCAGGGTTATTTCCACCATTGTTTAGTATTAGAAGTTACAGTTTCATTTTCATCCAGAGAGCAATGAATTGCAGTCAAAACTGCAGTAAAAACATCTGTCTAATTCATCTATTTATCTATTCATCGATCCAATTAATTTATTGGTTAGACCGACATGGTACCCAAACAATTAGTTGGTGTCTATTTATGAAATTAAGCGTCGTTTTCTTTCCAATTTTGTCACTGCCTTCTCTAGTACACGCTGCTGACCGTTGGAGTTGTCATCATAGTCGGAGTGGTGAACCCTTGGGTGTTCATCCCAGTCGTTCCGCTACTTCTCATCTTTCTCTACCTTCGACAATACTTCCTGGCCACTTCTAGGGACGTTAAGAGACTGGAAGCAACAAGTAGGTGACAATCAACTGGCGTTTTTAAATAATTATTCTTCTTGTAAACAACACTAACTACATTTGTTAACTTAGACCAAGCTTGACAGTAGGAATCTACAATTATGTACTGAGCTATAGAAACATAAGAACCAGTTCTAGATGGTATTAAGACTACTAAAAAGTATAAGTAATATTCGAAAATACGAATAAGGAGGTTCACGATTCTATGCAAGAATGCGCAGCAAAATACGTTGTGGTGTCAAAGCCTGGACTGTGCAAGACTATATGAAGGCCCCTAGCTTGTAAACACGTTCGACCAGACTTTATTCATGCCCAGATGAGTTTGTTTATGTCTCAGAGGTCTTTGACCTGTGTATGCGAAGTTAGAAGCATGAATCTCCTTGTTGTGAATTACTGAAGCAGTACATGTATCTTGACGTTACAGCCCGAAGCCCAGTGTTCTCCCATCTCTCTGCCACCCTGCAAGGACTGTCAACAATCCGTGCTCTCGCTGCGGACAAAATTGTCCAACAGGAGTTCGACGCTCATCAGGTAACTCTAAGGCCATGTTGTTTTGATTGTATGGATGACATCCTATGGGAACCCAAAAACTGATGCGAGTGTATGAATAAAAAAAAGTTTGGCAAAATAAAAGTTGTCTTCAGTATGAAATCTATTAAGTAGTCAGAAAGGTTGAACAAATGACTAAACACACTGAGTGAGGTAAACTAAACAGTATATTTTCATTTTTGTTCTTTCACATCTTTTTTGACGTTGGAATTTACTTCGGCATTCTATGACGAAAGGTCTTAGTCAATACAATATTCTTCAAACAGTGAAGGTTTTTAAAAGGTCTAGAGACATACCTCCAAACTTTCGATGTCTTGTAGCACATCTTGTTCACGGAGTGACCTAGTCTACGCAAGCCTGGACCAAGTCTCGTGCTCTCTCGCGAGACCAGGTCACTTTGTGAACAAGATGTGCTACAAGACATTGAACGCTTGGAGATATGTCTCTATGCCTTAAAAACGTTACTGTATTAACTGGGATCGCGTGTTTGGCCCGGAATCGAGAGGTCTCAAATTCAAATCCTGCCGTGTCACCGATCTTGTGCCCTTGGGAAAGGTACTTTACACGGCTTTCCTCACTTTACATGGGTGGAAATGAGTATCTAGCTTCAGCTAGGGCCGTCCCTCGGATAAGACGTTAAATGGAGGTCCTGTGTTTGGGGAGGTCCACACCCGACGCATGTTAAAGAACCCACCACATGTGCGATGGCCCTGTGTGCGATGGTGCAAATCCTTCTGTCTAGAGTTGGTGATTCTCTACAAATCATTCGGACTCCTGGAAGAATAGTGACATATCAGTCACTAATGGATATCTGTATCATACCAAACCAAACCAACAGTATTCACGTGACTAATGAACCTCTTCAATGATACATGGTCTGATTTTTCAGGATCTCCACTCAGAAGCCTGGTTCCTATTCCTCACCACCACGCGATGGCTGGCGATCAGATTGGACCTGCTGACGGCTGCGTTTGTGACATCTGTGACATTCTGCAGTGTGCTCGCAGCTAACAGTAAGTTTAAGCCTAACTCTACTGTGAACAAGGGAGTAACGTGTCAAAGTTACATGCTGAAGTGAATTACAAGAAAGGCCCCTGTGATTTACACGCTTCAATGAACATGTATTAATGAGGCCTGCATTATGATAACCTGTTGACGACACAATATGTATAACATACTGCTCGCAATATACTACATAGCATACTGCACCATGTTCCGAAATACTTCGTAAACATCAGCCGTTTAAAAAAAATTGAAAGAATCGTAAGCATGAAAGACACAATGGAGGGGGGGACATCGACTCAGTCACGCTTGGGACCACATCCTTACTGCAACACCACCACGCGACGAGGGGTGTAGTGCAGTCTTTTCAGGCCTATAGGAAGATTGTCGAGGAGTCTAAAAATTGGCGCTGAGTTAAATAACTTTTAGATTGTGTTGTAAATAATTGTATTTTCCTGTTTGCCGTAGGTTTAGATGGAGGCCTGGTTGGTCTGACGGTGTCATACTCCATCATCATGACTGTGTTCTTCCAGTGGACCGTCAGACTCAGTACGGAGGTCGAGACGATGGTGGGTTCATATTTACATGTATACATTCAGCTCTCATAGTGTGAAACTACTCTCCAAACAGAGGTTAGGCTCTGGCTGTTTTTTAAACGTTTTTTTTTCGTTTTTATCGGGCTTTCTATTTTTATTTATATTTTGCTGTGTCAAAACCTGGCTGGCGTACTTAAAGAAAAATGACAAAATAGAAAGCCCGATAAAAACGACTAAAAAAAAACGTTAAAAAACAGCCGGAGCCTAACCTCTGCTTGGAGAGTAGTGTGAAACCTCGTTCAGGGAAATATCTACAAATGCGTAGGTCGAAGGTAAAGGTCCGTAAGACGTACTACATAAACACAGCACGTCTGGACATTGTTATGCAAACGACCTGCTGATCTTGACACGTATGAAGCGCGGTCGAGACAATACCTAATTGCCTAAACCTTTGACATGCTTACGTGGTGTTGCAGCCGTGACTGGGTTAATTTACTAACCTCCATGCAGATGTCTGAACTTTGAAGGTAATATCGTAAGTTTTTTTTGCTCCCCAATTAAACCACATTGAAAGGTATTCGTGATATGTGCTTCCAGAGTATAGTGGTACTGAAGAACCAAAAAGGGTTCTCAACGATATTGTGATAATGTTATTTGTCCTAGAAGTCTCAAAATGTGAATTTTCAATGAAGGTCTCCATTTTACTTTAGGATAGGTTAAACGCAAAGTAAAATGTCTTTGTCCTGAAATGATAGCAATTGCAATAGGGGGGTTGGTCATATCTTCGTTTGTACATTTTTGTCCGTTATCTAAAGGTTGATGATCGAAACGAGGATGTCCGCAGATGTATTGTGTACTTACATGAAAAGCTCTCGTGATATTCTGGCGTCACGCAAATCGGTTAACCCTTTCAGATGACCTCAGCGGAAAGAGTCCTGGAGTACACCAAACTTGACCCGGAAGTAGAACCGGAAACGAGAGTCGACCCTCCGACCGGCTGGCCCCAGCATGGCTCCATCGCATTACAGAATGCATCGTTTTCGTACTCCAAGGGCGGCCCTGAAGTTTTGAAAGATCTGACCGAAACAATTGCTGCTCAAGAGAAGGTTACTATAATCTTTTGTATTACTATATCACTTACGTTTGCTTATATCTTCTATTTCAAATTTCGTCTGGAGTTCTAAAATGTAAAATGGCTCGAAGTTCTGAACTTCTTTAATTCTTGAAATTTTCACGTTTTTGTGACCTCTCTACCGTAGTCATAACAGAGTGAATACGCATTCCCAACGCATTGCTACTGTCCAACAGTAATTGCTTCAACCTAAAAAAAGCAACACCTTTATGCTTTACTACTACTACTATGCTCTGTGAAATTTTACATTATTTCATGTCTTGAAAGGTTGGCATCGTTGGGAGGACTGGTGCAGGGAAGAGCTCTCTGATGCACATGCTACTGAGGATGGCTGAGATAGAGGGGAGCATTAGGTAAGGAAGGTCTTCCACACATCTGGCACCCCATAGTTCTACATGAAACGCATATACACTATAACAAAAAATGCATCCGCCCCTGCGGCGTCGCCAAAAAGCATTATGTAAGGAAAGTCTTTCGCATATCTTACTTTACCCTGGCTGTGCATGAACAAGAGAATGTTGGCTGAGGGTAAAAGGAGACAAACATTTGGTAAGCCTTCTGCAAGAAAATGTTGAGACGCACATACATTCTAGAAAATAATGCATCCGCCCCTGACGTGTCGCCAAAAACGCACCAAATAAGTGACCGTTGACACTGAGTGAATTTATGCTTTGTTTTTCTAATCACAGTGAAAATGTAATATTCTTTATTTCTGTACTATTTACCATATCATTTCGTTATATCGTAACGATCCTTTCAGTAAACTTAGACGTAAATCTTTCGATGTTATGCCACGAGGTGGTCACACGTGTCAAGACCATAAATCTACTTGAAGATGGGCCGATCTAAAAAGATTAAATATGGCAGTGGGTTAAAGAGTTCGGATTCTGCTATAGGGGGTCGAGCAAATCTTGGATTTGGGTTTCGTTTGAACTGGGGAGTAGGTCAAGATAAGTCTGGATTTGGGCTTTTCTACAAAAACGTCAAGAAAATCGGATACTTCTAATAGTTACAGTACTCTAAGGTAAAGGTACTGGGATGGAAGTTATGAGGGGGTAAGGTTATTCAAATGAAATGAAAGGGGGATAGGGACACTTGGAACTCAGACGAAATAAAGCCGGGGGTGTGGGGTGTGGTCGAAGAACTCGGATGAAATTAGACGGGGTTCGAGGCACTTGGATGAAATGCAAATAAGGGGTTGAAGTACTTGGATGAAATCCAAAAGGGGGTTGAAGCAATTGGAAAATCCAACCTCCTTAACCCCCCCCCCTCAACATTTATATTGTTTGATCGACCCAATGTCTTTATAATTTTTTACCAGGATCGACGGCGTGGACATCTCGACGATCGGGTTGTTCGACCTGCGGAGTCAGATCAGTGTCATCCCGCAGGACCCAGTGCTGTTCTCCGGTAGTCTGAGGAAGAACTTGGACCCTTTTGACCAGTACACAGACTCTGAACTGTGGAGTGCTTTAGAGCAGGTGAGAATAACTGATTAATGGTTAACAATTATCCAATTTGGTGTTTATGATGACATAACACCTGGTCCCTAACCTATAAACAATATCAGATCCACCAAGTGATTGAAGCGTTATTGTAATGGTAAATGACTTACGTTTCCCTAGGTGTTAACGCCTGGCCAGTGACCTATAAGGACCGAATAAACAACCGAGTGAGCGAACCGTAGTAAATTTAAACTGGTTCTGCATGCTTCCTTCTCGAGATATTCTTGAGTATACGGACCCTGTTTAGGCGCAACCGCTACCTCCTTTTTTGAAACACCGCCTGTCACGGCACCGGTTAGGGGTGTGTGTGTGTGACTTAATAACGCGATTGTAGCTTAGGATTCAAGTTCCGGCCTGCAGATCTGATTTGATAAAAGTTAAAACCCCATCATTCCTACAAGTGCGTATTAATGGATTGTCATTAATGCACGACTTTTTACTTCATTGACCCATGCTCATCTGCCAATAGGAATCGACCCTTGTGATTGGTTAACACAGCCTGGTTATATGTGATGATATACTTTATAATTCCAACCCTTATGGTATACACGTAAGTCATTTACCTCTATCTGAGAGATTATATTTTGGAGTAAAGTAGGACAGGCTAGTTTTTACCTCCATGAAAAAATGGAGGTATAGTTTTGGGTGTGTGTGTCTGTGTGTGTGTGTGTGTGTCTGTTTGTGTTTCCGGATATTTGTGAACATCATAACTTGAGAACCTCTTGATGGACTACGATGATATTTGGTATGTGGGTAGGGGTTGGAAAGACGAAGGTCATTAAGGTCACTTTTGGGCCCCCTGGTGTGTGACCTTGGTACTGCAGCGCAACTTCCGGTTTTGCTATCTCGGTGTTCTGAACATGCTATGGTCAAGATTTTTGAGTATTAGATAGCTCTTGTGCTCAGGAAAAAATGACATAAGTTTGGGCCCCCTAGCGTCTGGTTTTGGGATAGCAGGGGCATTTTTGTCAAAAGTTTCTGACGAGGATAACTCAAGAAGGGAACAACGGATTTTCATGATTTTTGGTATGTCGGTACCTTACACAATGTTGTACAAGATTTGATACTAATTATGCAAAATAGGAGTACATTTGCATAATTAATGAGAATATTCTATCATAGCAGTTTTTTCAATGTATCTCTTGTCCCGGACGTGATGGTCGTGACATTTGGGTGGTAGATAGCTTTTAGCGTCATGACAAAGTGGGGCAAGTTTCAATCCCCTAACATTTAATTGTAGAACTGCAGGGGCGTTTTTGTCAAGACACTCCAAAGAGGATAACTGCAAAAAGGAACGACGGATTGCCTGCATTTTAGGTATGCAGGTAGCTTGGGCAAAGATGTTCATAATGATATGCATTTTATGCAAATGAGGACTTATTTTACATAATTAATGAGGAAATTGTATAATTCCATTGTTTGCAATAACTGGGCTTTGATAAATGTAACACTTGTTAATTATAATCGGTGGAACATATGAAGATATCAAATATGCAAATGAGGAGCTTATTTGCATAATTTATGCAAAAATTGCAAAGCAACTTAAGGATTAATGGCCTGAATTGGGAATTTTTCTTGTGGCATGTGTACTGTACAACACCATGCATAAGTCATTTGCATGAAATTAACAAAAGCTCTAAATATGCTTGGAGGTATGAGGTCGCCGAACTCTGGTTCTAGAATGTATCTATGAGTAGACGATCACAGAAATTGCTGGAACTGTAGAGTGCTTTTGAGCAAGTGAGAATACCTAATGGTCAATAGTCTGCTTTTCCCTTGGTGTTAACTGTGACACAACGATTGACCAATAACCACCAAATATAACAATGAGTGGGCGAAGCTGTGTCGTCATTTATTAGTAATTGTAGGCACTGATAGAAAATCGAATATCTACCTTTTAGGTTCAGTTGAAGCCTGTTGTCGGAGAGCTGTCGATGGCACTAGAAGCAGAGTTGGCGGAATGCGGGACTAACTTCAGCGTTGGGCAGAGACAGTTGGTCTGCCTGGCCAGAGCGTTGCTGCGGCGGACAAAGATATTGATCATAGACGAGGCAACTGCTAACGTGGACCCAAGGTTTGACATTTCATGTACAGTTTCTGTACTTATAACGGCACAGTTCTCAGGGGATACGTAGCTCAAATGGTAGCAGCCTCACAGTTGAACTCCTGGCTCCAATCAGTTGGTAACTTGGAAACCCTGGTTCAGTCATGGATAGGGCATTCGGTTGGGTATGCAGTCTTTCTTAGGTAGGGACGTAAAATACGGGTTTCGTGTCCAAGGAGGTACCCGAGTAAGTTAAAGAGGACTAGTAAACTCTCCTTGTAAATTCCACTCTGCTCCTAAAAAATAGAAACAAGTGCCTGGACGAATTAACTAATATCAATTTTTGACGACGCTTCAGGGGAGTCGTCAAGTGATATATATTGCATTCAGTTGCAAAAATTCTAGGAATTGCACAGGCATTTCCACAGGAAGGCAGTATGCTGGGTATGCAAGCCCTCCCCCCCAAATCTGTTCCAGATGTATCTCTGGTATGCAATGGTGGAATGTAGGTCACACTTGCTCCCTGGAGGAATTTGTCCTATGAAACTAGACAGGGAACTCTGCACAATGGATCACGTTGTCTTGGTTGTTATGTTATGTTATGAAGGATACATTTTCTTTTCTAGAGCTTGTTCAAGCCATACGCCACAGGCAGACAGGAATACTTCTGTAGTCCTCAGCTGTAGGTTTAGGTCACTGGCAGACCATTGTGCTGTACCGGGGATAGTACATTTCTGCTGGCTGTAGGTTTATGTTACAGGTGGGCTAGTATATTGTGCCAGGGATAGTGCGACAGGGAAGTTCCAGTCTATTTCTGATTTGAGCTGTATTGTTGTACCCTCAATCGTCGTCATGGCAATAATACATTTTTATTGCCAGTCTTGTTGATGTTGTTGACGTTACAATTCCTGTCAGGTCACGTGACTGAAGCT
The DNA here is from genome assembly GCF_000003815.2 of Branchiostoma floridae. Lineage (NCBI taxonomy): Eukaryota > Metazoa > Chordata > Leptocardii > Amphioxiformes > Branchiostomatidae > Branchiostoma > Branchiostoma floridae. Next base: position 28,653,647 of record NC_049982.1, read on the forward strand.
TTGAGTCATTTGATCTTGAGACGGGTGAGATGATTGGGCAATAGCTTGTTTCTGTGTGATTTGTATTGTGTCCGAAAATTTGAATTTTATTACTGATATTTTTGTGTATTGTCTGCAGAACCGATGAGTTGATTCAGCAGGTCATTCGGTCCCGGTTCGAACACTGTACGGTGCTGACCATTGCTCACAGACTCAACACTGTCATCGACTCAGGCAGGATCATGGTAGGGATAATAGTACCGTGGCCGATAGATACAGAGCTTCTTCTGCATTTTTTTATGTATCACCTTACATTCCTTACAGACTCAACACTGTCATCGACTCAGGCAGGATCATGGTAGGGATAATAGTACCGTGGCCGATAGATACACAGCTTCTTTTACATTTTTTATGTGTTACCTTCCATTGCTCACAGACTCAACACTGTCATCGACTCAGGCAGGATCATGGTAGGGATAATAGTACCGTGGCCGATAGATACAGAGCTTCTTTTGCATTTTTTATGTGTTACCTTCCATTGCTCACAGACTCAACACTGTCATCGACTCAGGCAGGATCATAGTAGGGATAATAGTACCGTGGCCGATAGATACAGAACTTCTTTTGCATTTTTTATTTGTTACCTTCCATTGCTCACAGACCAAACAGTGCCATCGACTCAGGAAGAATCATGGTAGGGATAGTAGTACATTGGCTTACAAGTACAACGCTTCTTCTGTAGCCTATAGATTTACCTCTTGCTCGCGCTTCTTCTTTTTCTACTTTTATGAACAAAAATAAGGTCAAAGACATAGATCAGACGGCTGTCATCATGATTATCGGTAACATAATGCAGCAAGAGGCAGGACGGGCCTTAAAGGGCTGGTCACTATCTATATGAATGTGTTTGAGAAAAAGCAAACAGAACAAACGGTTATTGGGCTAGACCATGTCAAGGTTAATTTTCTTTTTTCTATTATTTACGTCAGGTAATCGCCGACGGCCGCATCGCAGAGTTTGGAGAACCCTACCAGTTACTGGAGTCAGGAGACAGCGGGCAGTTCGGACGTCTGGTAGCGGAGTTGGGGGTGACAGAGGCCGCTAGAATGAGGTCTGTTGCACGGCAGTGCTTCCACCGCAAGCACGCCGAGCCCGAGACAATGGACACTAGACTATAGATCGTGACATCATATGAATGCCGGATATAGGAGAATTCTTGTACACAACCAAAATTAAACTTACTTGCTTACGTTTCGGTGTCTATCAGACACCTTCCTCAGAGCTTCTGACTGGAGTTCTGCTTCTCGTCGCTATATGTAGCCGATGTAGGTGGCGCTTTTGCGACGAGAAGATTATCCCAAACGTGTCCAAGTTTGCATCCCCCCTCGTCCCGATTCATCACTGGGGCTGACTTTCTTATCCATATATACCGCATCTTTAATCCACCTGAGTCGTCTCTTGTCTTCCCTGTCTATGACTCAAGTAAGCAAGTAAGTTTAATTTTGGTTGTGTACAAGAATTCTCCTATATCCTATATTCTACCAACCTGATGAAATTATTTTCGGACGGACGTAGCTATTTGCATTTGACTCAGGGAACCGCATTTTTGGACATCCATACATATCTTCTATCCATATATACCGCATCTTTAATCCACCTGAGTCGTCTCTTGTCTTCCCTGTCTATGACTCAAGTAAGCAAGTAAGTTTAATTTTGGTTGTGTACAAGAATTCTCCTATATCCTATATTCTACCAACCTGATGAAATTATTTTCGGACGGACGTAGCTATTTGCATTTGACTATTTGCATTTGACTCAGGGAACCGCATTTTTGGACATCCATACATATCTTCTCTCCCTCCTAAATAATCTATATGAGCAAGCGGTGCACTGTCACACGAGCGTGTATATCAAGTATAAGGTCTCTGTTAGATTGAAATATTAAACTTCCTGCGACATGAGCAGTAACAGTAGTAGTAGCAGCAGCAACAGTAGTAGTAGTAGTAGTAGTAGTAGTAGTGGTAGTCTGGCAGTAGCCGTAGAAATAGCAGTAGAAGCAGTTGCAGTTGCAGCAGCAGTAGCGGCAGCAGCAGCAGTAGTAGCAGTAGTAGTTTGGCAGTAGCAGCAGAAGTATCAGTAGTAGCAGTTGCAGCAGCAGCAGCAGCAGTAGTAGTAGCAGTAGTAGTTTGGCAGTGGCAGCAGAAGTATCAGTAGTAGCAGTTGTAGCAGCAGCAGCAGCAGCAGCAATAGTAGTACATGTACTATTAGTAATACATGCAGTACGTATTAGAAGTATTATTATTATTAGTACTAGTAGCAGCAGTAGCAGCAGCAGTAGTAGTAGCGGCAGTAGCAGTAGCAGCCTTCCCCCTTTTGTTTATATTTCTGCCGAAAGGATCCAGAATAATACAATTTGACAATGCAAAACTGAAATGTCTTAGACATTGTTATTTTGAAATTAGATTTTAATTTTGAAATTGAATTTCAATTATACATAACGTACATAAATGCTGGGTTTTAACATAAATGGGACTTCTATTTTATATCACGTTTTCAATTGAAACAGAAATGTAATGTTGAGAACATGTTGGTAAATAGTTCTACAATATTTTGATTACACCGAAAATTCTATGTCCATTACTAGGAATAGACCCGAAGAAGGCAGGGTCGCTAGGTTTTTTTGCTAGTGTCGGTCGGTTGATCAGAAACGCAACCATTTTTCTTAAACCTAAATGATAACTGCAATACTTTTCCTCTGCAGTTTATTTTTCACGCGCCAGGTGTCGTACGCTTAAACCTACTTCTTCGGAATGCCTTTTATGGTAGCAGAACACAGTTTTCGGCCTATGGGGATTTCTATAGTTAAGGGCCACAGGGGGACTGGCTTTGACGCGGAAAAAATTATAGTAGTGTGCACTTCAGGAATACAGAAAAGGAATATGTTTGTGTTTAGGGTACAAGCCACAATATTTTAAAAATCCTGTCAGCGTATCGTCTTTTCACGCCCAATTTGAAACGCCGCTTTGCGGACGTCAAAGTAACTGCAGCTGGCGCACAATAGAAAGGCAGTTACAAAATGGGGCTCATTCATACATGAACTCGAAAACCTTCACTATCCAAATCATACCTTCTCAAAGTCGACACATTCCTTGATCACGCAGCACGGGTTCAGCGGTCAGCACTTTATGCGCGTAGTCTACTGCAGCCAGACGGAGCAGGTCGGCATTCACCTGTAGGCAAGTTTGTACAAAAAGGTCAGTACTGCCACAATAAAAAATATCAGGTACAAACTCTCCTCATGGACACACTTTAAACATTGACGGAAGTAATTATGATGTCTTTGATTAAGACTACTCTTGGGAATGATTCAAGTCTATACAGAACAAAAAATGCAACTTTTACAGTTTAAAAGTATCACATGTACTACTAAAATGGAACTACAGCTGTTAAAGGACAAGATATAGGACTGGCAGATGAGTAGAGCTCCGGCTATTTCACCTGGGCAGCCATTTTAGTGTCCAGTTGTTTGTTGTCGTAGTCTTCTTTAGCCAGACGGAGCAGTTCGGCCTTCTCCTGTAGGCAAGTTTGTACAGAAGACTCAGCACTACCACAGTAAAAGAATATCAGGTTCAAACCTCTCCTCATGGACACTTTTAACATTACAGGAAATAACTATCCTTTGATTAAGACTACTCTTTGGAATAATTCAAATCTCTACACAGAACAAAAGAATGCTACTTTCACAGTTGAAAAATATCATATGTACTACTAAGAAATATAACAACAGCTGTTAAAAGTACAATATATGGGACTTACAGGTGAGTCGTGCTCCAGTTTTGCCATCAGGACAGTCCTTGCAGCGTCCAGTTTAGCTTTTTCTGGAGCCTGGAGGTCCAGCTTGGCCCTCGCCTGTATACAAGTTTGTACAGAAGGGTCAGTACAGCCACAGTACAAGGATATCAGTTACAAAACTCTCCTCATGGACACACTTTAAATATCACAGGAATTAAGTATGATGTCTTTGATTAAGACACCTCTTAGAAGAATTAAAGTCTATTCAGAACAAAAAAAAATGCTACTTTCACAGTTGAAAAATATCATATGTACTGCTAAGAAATAGAACTACAGCTGTGAATGGACAAGATATAGGACTGACAGATGGGAAGAGCTCCAGTCCTTCCCTCTGGGCTTTCAAATTCAGCTCAGCGGCCAGTACTTTGAGCGCGCGGTCTTTTTTAGCCAGACGGGGCAGCTCGCCATTCACCTGTAGGCAAGTTTGTAGAAAAGAGTCAGTACTGCCACAGTAAAAGGATATCAGGTACATAACTCTCCTCATGGACACACTTGAAACATTACAGGAAGAAATTATGATGTCTTAGACTCTTAGAAGAATTCGAGTCTACACAGAACTAAAAAAATGCAACTTTCACAGTAAAGAAGTATCATATGTACTACTAAAATGGAACTACAGCTGTTAAAGGACAAGATATAGGACTGGCAGATGAGTAGAGCTCCGGCTATTTCACCTGGGCAGCCGTTCCAGTGACCAGTTGTTTGCTCTTGTAGTCTTCTTCAGCCTGACGGAGCAGCTTGGCCCCCTCCTGTAGGCAAGTTTGTACAGAAGGGTCTGACTCAGTACTGCCACAGTAAAAAATATCAGGTACAAAACTCTCCTCATGGACACATTTTAAACATTGCAGAAAGTAATTATAATGCCTTTGATTAAGACTCCTCTTAGAAAAATTCAAGTCTATACAGAACAAAAAAATTGCTACTTCTACAGTTTGTTGAAAAATATCATATGTACTACTAAAATGGAACTACAGCTGTTAAAGGACAAGATATAGGACTGACAAATGAGTAGAGCTCCGGCTCTTTCACCTGGGCAGCCATTTCAGTGTCCAGTTGTTTGTTGTCGTAGTGTTCTTTAGCCAGACGAAGCAGCTTGGCCTTCTCCTGTAGGCAAGTTTGTACAGAAGACTCAGCACTACCACAGTAAAAGAATATCAGGTTCAAACCTCTCCTCATGGACAACTTTAACATTACAGGAAATAACTATCCTTTGATTAAGACTACTCTTTGGAATAATTCAAGTCTCTACACGGAACAAAATGCAACTTTCACAGTTGAAAAATATCATCATCATGGGTTACCCCCATATAACCCCGCAAGGGGCAAAGTATGTACTACTAAGAAATATAACTACAGCTGTTATAAGTACAATATATGGGTCTTACAGGTGAGTAGTGCTCCGATTTTGCCATCAGGACAGTCCTTGCAGCGTCCAGTTGAGCTTTTTCTGGAGCCTGGAGGTCCAGCTTGGCCCTCGCCTGTATACAAGTTTGTACAGAAGGGTCAGTACTGCCACGGTACAAGGATATCAGGTACATAACTCTCCTCATGGACACACTTTAAACATTACAGGAAGAAATTATGATGTCTTAGACTCTTAGAAGAATTCGAGTCTACACAGAACTAATGCAACTTTCACAGTTAGGAAGTATCATAATCATGTACTACTAAGAAATAGAACTACAGCTGTTAAAAGTATAAGATACGGGACTGACAGGTGAGTAGCGCTCCAGTTTTGCCATCTTGGCAGCCATTCCAGTGTCCAGTTGTTTGCTCTTGTATTCATCTCCAGTCAGACGGAGCCGCATGTCCCTCTTCTGTAGGCAAGTTTGTACAGGAGAGTCAGTACTACCACAGTTAAAGGATATCAGTTTCAAAATTCGCCTTGCACACACTTTAAACATTGCATAGACACTTCAAGAATAATTTAAGTCAAAGTAAAAAAAAATGCTACCCTCACAGTGATAAAGTTCTACTGAGAAATAGATCGACAGCTGTTAAAAGTACAAGATATAGGGCTAGTTTTTTCTGAGATGACAGACTGACCAAGGGCATCTCTTCTTTTGCCAGGCTGCGGTCTTTCTGGTAGCGATGATTCACCTCTAGGTTCCCCTTCACCTACAACAAGATCATGATCACACCATGATCACCTTGCCTTGCACAAACTATACCTTAGCAGGGAGCTGTTCAAATGATTTTCTGGATAGCAAGTCATGTGCAAATAAAATAAAAGGAACAGACTTCAGGTGGAACAATATTGGAAAGTATATTGGAAAGTATTTTCAGTGCACCATATTGTATTGTACTGCTCAGCAATTCAAAAAAGGAAAGAAAAAGTAAGTCAGGAACAGTGTGGACAAGTTATCAGGAACCAACTAACATTTCTAGCGCCCAGAGTTACAGTACAAGATACAAGACTGACATGATTTAAAAAAAATGATAGACTGACCTATGCCGATTCAGCTTTGGCAGCAGTTTCCATGTCAGAAAGTAGGTCATCGTCGGCCTTGCCATTGGGGCGTCCTGGAGAAACAGTGAGAATAATGTTCGTTATGCTGTACACTATGCTGTTCTACAGAAAAAAACACACACACACTTAAGTCCTGGATACTACCGGGGGGCCTTTAACGTCTTAAATCACCACAGACTTATGTAAAGCAGCTCATTTTCTGCTAGCGCTTCTACTACTTCTGCCTTTGTTCAAAATTACACATAAGAATTTTGAGATATTGCAATTTATTTGGTAGAAGTGACACTAAAAATGTTGTTTCCTTTGCTCCGACAGGCCACCCATGGCACGTTAAAGTTACCCACGCACCTAAGCTTTCCGGCCTCTGAGTTTAGAACATCAAACCGTAAATATGTTGATTTACAACAGAAACGAAGAAAAAACTCTCGCCTGTAAACTTAAAACCAAATTAAGCCATGGGCACAAACCGCCGCACGTGCAAATACGTGCTGTCTACGTGCCAAAACGTGGGCAATCTTTTGGGATCCGTAAGTGGTAAGTACCGCCTCCGTACGAACTCGTGGGGAATCCGACCGATTTTGGAGCGCGCAGACACGCCGAAGAACAAATCAGCAACAACAACTCACCTTCAGCTGCGATGACAACTGCAAGGAGCACGGCAAATGTCGCAATGTGTCGGAATGACATGGTGACTCAGTCTTCACTCGAGTTGGCCAAAAACCTGAAATAAATGCAATCACAGTTAGTATTCGTCAAACCAAAATGTCCACACTAGAGGCAGCGATTGCTATTGTCCTAGATATAACGGACCCCGTCTTCTCTGTTCTTTACCTAGCCAGAAGGCGTCAATTCTATCCATGCATATCCACAGGTAGCCTAACCAAACTGTTCTCCCTCGCCCCACCCCCTGTCCGACCAAGAGCAAGACCCTGTCTACACAGTTTTTCGAGCGCCGGCTGATTTCTCAAGTCCCTTTCTCCTCTTCAATATTGAATGAGCTACACATTCAAACTGTTGAAACATTTTCAAAGTAGACAGGAATTACAGATTTGCAATTTGACAAAAACAAAAACCACAAGTGCCCGATTGCACATACCTCAAAAGAAATTTCACGAAGTCTGTTCTAGTCTCGTCTCCTCCTCTGTCCAGAACGGTATGACTCGATTGGAAAGATTCCACCTAGTAGTGGATTTGGCATAGACCAATGTGGGCTGTAGAGAAGGTGGTTAGTTTTTCTTCCCTTTTTTTAAAGTCCATATTCCAGAAACCTAAATTTGAATTCAAATGTGAGGAAGAGAATGTTCCGTTGGTAATTCATTTTGTCTATAAGGTGTACTTCTTCGGGATCCATTTCCAAGAAGTTAGTTGCATGTTAACATTGGAAGCTCCCCTTTTAAGAAAAGTGGTTGGAACCGATGACAATTCACATTACGTAAAACGTGTGCTCTGTGTGATTCATAGCTAGAAAGACAACATTATGAAAACATACCCTGTCCTCAATCCTCGTGTGAATGTCAGTTTTTGGTCCCTGTCTCTTGGCAGATTTTTGAATATGAGGTCATAGTTATCTTAGGAAACGTAACTGCCTGTCCAAAATCATAAATCTTGCCGATCGAATTGTTCAATCTGTAATGATGCGATGGACATATCTGGTTCCTAACCCACATGTCAAACACATAGTGATGTATATATGAAGTAAAAAACAGCTATTTTTTTAGTTTTGATTTTTAGAAGTAATAGTGGACCCAAGTAGCATATGGGCCATGTTAAAAGATTTCAGGGTTCGAGTGGGGTGTTGGAATGTATGCTTAGACCACAAAAACTCACTAAACTTTTCTCACATTTCCAAGTATTCATCGAACAAGAGTTATATATCGTTAAGAAAACTATGAGTATTTATTATATCACGAACTTATATGGGGACCGCGTGGCACGATCGGGAGCGCGTTGGTCTCAGGCCCGAGAGGTCCCGGGTTCAAATCCGCTTGCCGTGTCACCGATCTTGTGCCCTTGGGAAAGGCACTTTACACGACTTTCCTCACCTAACTCAGGTGTAAATGAGTACATAGCTGCGGCTAGTGGCAGTGACAGGCCTTTGTTGTGGTGACAGGCCATAGGGGCATGTTCGGGCATGACGCACCCGCCATGACACACCAGTCAGGGGTAGGAGGAACCCCTTACATCCTTGGTCGGAAGTCCTCCTAGGAGATGGAAACTCCGAACAACAAAGCCAACGGTATGGTGGCTTTGAAAAGGCGTCTTTGACACCTGTTTCGCCATACCCTCCATATGTATATGGAGAATCTCAATAAAAAAAAAAAAAAAAAAAAACTAAAACATTTTAGTAATGTAATGATATGATGAATATCCGAGAGCCATATTGTTTTTCATATCCAGTTTATGTAGTCTTTGATTCTCGGCCAGCTTGAGTACTTTTGGAGCACTTTGTAGACTCCTACTGGTGATTGAATTTGCACCGTCATGGCAAAGATAGCCCCATATTTCACACACGCAGCCAACAGTCTGACGTAACTGTTGTTCCGAATGTTCTAGAAGGCTACTGTAGCCTCGAAATCACGTATCTGATGGACCACGGACCTGGCTAGTGAAGTAGTACTAAGATATTGAATCAATGCAGTAATGGCCAATGAGATGTGGGTACTTAGCGAGGCTACAAATACCATTTTGTAACGCAGTACTCGTACTTGCAGATACATGATGGGCTTTCAAACTATCGTTACCTTTACTAAAAAGATTAGGTTTTCGGTGCTGTTTGTCAGTGAATGTGCAATTTTCGCAACGCCCATTTAAAAGCGGCATATAGTTTATAGCTGAAAAGACATGCAAGAGAAGAAAACACCATCTGTCCCTCATATATGCCCGTGGGAATATTCATTTTTGGTGCCTGTCTCTGGGCAGATTTCTGATGCAATAGCCATCTTACGAAACCTCACCCCATGTCTGAACATTGCGAAATATGCAAAGAGCCTGACCTATGAATTACTCTGGATATAAAATTATTACCAGATTGGAAAAGTAGTAGAATGCATGTTGGTTTCTTTTTAAAAGTTGTTAAAGTTCTAAAATGACAACATAGTTACGTACACATTGGCGAGTAAACCTGATCCATGAATAGACACATGTCAGACCTTTCCTAGTAACTACGCATCCTTGTCATGTCCCTGTGTAGGTTTTATTCACATGTAGACTTATGTATGTGGGACCGCGTGGCACGATCGGGAGCGCGTTGGTCTCAGGCCCGAGGGGTCCGGGGTTCAAATCCGCTTGCCGTTTTACCGATCTTGTGCCCTTGGGAAAGGCACTTTACACGACTTTCCTCATCTAACTCAGGTGTGACTGTCCTCACCTAACTCAGGTGTGACAGGCCTTTGTGTTGGTGACAGGCCATAGGGGCATGTTCGGGCATGACGCACCCGCCATGACACATGAGTCAGGGGTAGGAGGGACCCCTTACATCCTTGGTCGGAAGTCCTCCTAGGGGACGGAAACTCCAAACAACAAACCTGCATCTGCTGGGGCCGTCTTACACGTTGCATACAGTTGCCCCTGTAGGACTGGTGCGCCAGTGGACGAGAGGGTGGAGAAGGACGTGCACACCCCTCCTTCAACTTCAAAACCCAAGTGCAGGCCAGGCAGACGGGTCGCCTTAAAACCCGTCCGCCTACCATTGTCTTCCGAGACAGACGGATGCCAACAAGACTTATATTGAAGTGATGACAATTTCATGATAATATGAAAGTGATCTTCGCAGCAAGATAGTGATGCCCAGTCCTTAATTCTCAGCATTTTTTTTACTTGTTGAAGCATTGCTTTCTCGATGCAAGTGCTGAAATGTCGTCTGATTTGTGTATGCTGGCCTTCATTGAGAAAGTCGGTAACACCAGCTTTGCTTAACTATTTGCAAATCACAGTGGACCTGAATAGGGCATAGTCACGCTGTAAGGTTTGAGATGGCTGATTTAATGCAGGAGAAAACTCTGGTGTCTTATGCTGAGAACATAAAAAGGCCAAAACTTCTTTACATTTCCATATCATATTGACGTTATCTGATATAGGGCTTATTCACGTGACGTCAGCATGACGTCACCACTCCGCGAACTCATAGCGACGCCATCTTGGGGTCCAGGCACAGCGCGCGCGCAGCGAACAACAAAGTTGGAGATAAGTTTTCAAAATGGCAGAGAAAAGCCCGTTGTCCAATTACGCGCGAAGCCTACAGCCCCATGTACTCCTGCGTTACCAGAAGAAGATTTCTGCTGTTGGAATTGATCCATTTCTGATTCCAGAGGACCAGTTAGACGCTGATAGTTTACCAGCAGTGGAGTCAATCGACCTCGTCTCGTACTTGGTTTTGGACACGAGTTTCTACACACAGGAGAGTTTCAAAGCCTTCAAAAGTCTCCAGGCCTACAACTATGTCAAGTCCGGGTTTGTGGAAAGCGTGAAGGCAAAGGTTCTTGCAGGGAAACACGTTGTGCTTGGAAAAGTGAAACACTCTCAGAAATGGAACGACCCCAGCGCCCATGTGTGGATCATCGCAACTCCCGGCGGGACCATCCTCAGCGCACATTGCCGTGACTGTTTGGCTGGACTTGGTGAGTGCTGTTCGCATGTTGCAAGCATCCTCTTTTACTTAGAAATGTATCACAGACATGTCTCCGACATCTCTCCGACGGACTTACCAAATTCATGGCTTCCACGCACAACTCCGTTTCCACGCACAAATCCAATGGCGGAAATGAGAAACATCGATTGCAGCTCGGCAAAAAAACTCAAGAGTAACAGTATGACAGAACTACAAACCGATGGAAATAATGAGTCTGCAACCAACCCATGTACACCAACTGCTACTGAAATGACTGGATTATTTGAGAAGCTTGACACTGCAAAGTTCAAGTCCCCCTTGTTGAGTTTTGAGGACCAGCATTTTGGAGCATTTGTCCCAAGTAGCCACAACGTAGCAACCATTTCTGACCTAGCGGATCAGAAATATTTCGACATAAGCTACGATGATCTCCTGGAGGAATGCTCCAAAGTTGAAGTGAAGCTAACGGACAGTGACAGGAAAATGATCGACGTGGACACCAGAGAACAGGCA
>NC_049982.1:28665570-28666614 GCF_000003815.2 Branchiostoma floridae
TGTGCTGCACAGGACAACGGGCGGGCTGAGATCATTGTAAATAGAATCAAACCAGACTTGCAGCACTGGAACAATGTTGTGCCAAAGCTAGCCCAGTTCTGGAGGTACTGTATTTTACCAGAAATCCTTGGCAGGTGGTACACACAGAAGAGAGACCTTGTTCTGCAGCCTGCTACTGGCACTGACATATGTTTCTGTAGGAGTACTTCAGACTCACCAGTGGCTACATGTACAAGTCATGCATGTCCCATCACAACGTTCCATCTGTCTTGTTTGAAGATTCGTGAAGTGCCGGCTAAGTGGCTTTGTCCCCTCTGTCACATCTCTGCGGATAAGTCAACAAGATTGAAATCTTTCAACTCATCAAACCCCAAAAAGATGAGTGCTGCTCCCGAGAAAGCCCTGCAGCTGCTGTCGATTTGTGTTTGCAAGAAAAAAGCCATGACAAGGGACAAGCTCCTGGAATGCCACAATGGAAGCTGTGAAAATGGAAAGTTCTTCCATCTTCCCTGCATCAACTTCAAAAAAATGCCAAACAATGCAACAACTACATGGAAATGCTTACAGTGCAGGAAGAAGACACAACGTCCAAGCAGGCAAGAACCAAGCAGCCAAGCCCAGCAGGAACCAAGCAGCCAAGCCCAGCAAGAACCAAACAGCCAAGCCCAGCAAGCACCAAACAGCCAAGCCCAGCAAGAACCAAACAGCCAAGCCCAGCAAGAACCAAACAGCCAAGCCCAGCAAGAACCAAACAGCCAAGCCCAGCAAGAACCAAACAGCCAAGCCCAGCAAGAACCAAGCAGCCAAGCCCAGCAAGAACCAAGCAGCCAAGCCCAGCAAGAACCAAACAGCCAAGCCCAGCAAGAACCAAACATGCCAAGCCCAGCAAGTTACCAAACAGCCAAGCCCAGCTAGAACCAAACAGCCAAGCTCAGCATAGAACCAAGCAGCCAAGCCCAGCAAGAACCAAGCATGCCAAGCCCAGCAAGAACCAAACAGCCAAGCCCAGCAAGATCCAAACAGCCAAGCCCAGCAAGAACCAAA